>NC_056735.1:365966548-366136548 GCF_019279795.1 Protopterus annectens
CTGAGAAATGTTAAAGTATTGCAAAATAGCTAAAAAAATGAATGTGAGAAAAATGGTACAAGGTAACAAGAGATGAGGTAGTAGACATATTTTGGAAACTATATGAAAGTCTGTATAAAGCAGAGAAATATGGAAACCAAGAAAAGATACAAATGGAAATGTTTATGAAGAAATTAAATATGTCAAAATTAGAGGTAGCTGATGCTCAATTACTAATGGTTAGGATAGAAGAAGATGATATAATAATTGTGATGTATAACCAATGTACATAAAAGTCCCCAGGAATAGATGGTACTCCTGTTGAAGTTTGGAAGCTAGGAGGGAAAAAAACTGATAAAGATATGGAAGGTTTTGTTTAACAGTATTTTAAGTAGAAGTACCAACATCCTGGAAGAAAGCAGTGGTAGCTGTAATACCTAAAGAGGGTAAAGATCCATCTGGCTCAGCTTCATACAGGCCCATCTCAGTACTAAACTATGATTATAAATGTTCATGTCTAAAATGGCCAAAAGAATGATAACATTGATAGAAATTAATCAATGTAGTTTTGTGGAGGGAAGGCAAACATTTGATAACCTTAACAGAACATTGATGATCCAGAGGGAAGCAGAATGCAAGAAAACACAATTGTTGTTCATGGGTCTTGATGCAGAGAAAGCATTTGACAGAGTAAGCTGGGACTTTATGAGCAGGGCAATGGAAGCATTTGCATTTCCTGAAAAAATATAAAATTGATTAGGAGGATATATGAGGGATTGGAGACGAAAATTAAAGTGGGCGGTGTCCTCTCTGATAATTTCTGCTTGAGCAGAGGAACTATGCAGGGGTGTTGTGTCCTCTTTATCTTTGTTATTTGCATTATATTTAGAACCGTTGGCAAAGAAAATAAGGGACTCAGAAATTCAAGGATATAATTGGTATGGTAGACAAGAAAAGCAGGCTATATTTGCAGATAATATTACTTTATGCTTGACAAAACCAGAAAGAGACATTACAGTGTTGTGGAACATTTTGAGACAGTTTCAGATCTTTTTGGGATACAAAATTAATGAAACTAAAACAAAGGCAATAGCAGAAATTAAGGTACCCACACACATATTGGTTTAGCAATATCCATATTTATAGGGACATGATAAAATGAAGTATTTAGGAGTATGGATTAAAAATGATTCTGGTGTGGCAGCTAAGGATATGTGGGAAGAGACTAAACAAAGTTAGTACAAAAACTCAGAAAATGAAAGCTTTGTTGTATGGATATGGATAGTAAGATAGAATCAGTCAAAATGTTTTAGTCCCTTTAGTCTTATATACAGGTCTGGCATATGTTTATCAACCAGAGGAGAAGTTGTGGATAGCAATTAATAAAACACTGAAGGACTTTATCTTGGAGGGGAAAATGGCAAGAGTCAAGTGGAATAAACCGATTTTTCCAGTAGACCAGTATGGATTGGGATTACCAATTTGAAGAGGTATTTCAGAGCTACACAGTTAAGGTTCCTATAAATTGCACAAGCAGAAAAGTATAATTCAAAGAGGAAAGGGAGGATTTTCAGGGGGCAAACTCAAGAAACAAGGAGAGACTGGGATTTTGGATGCAAGACTTTAAGGAGAATTACAATAATAATACAGAATATTATATCCATAAAGTAGCAGAAATTGTTCTAAGAGCGAAACCAACACAGGAATGGAGAAAAGAGATTCTGCCAATAGGGATGACTGCAATTAGTGATCTAGACATGCAATTAGGGAACTAGGCTGGAATTTATTGGAGAAAACTGTCAAAGGAACCAAGATATTGGGAGCAAATAACTAGAGAGGGAAAGGTAATCAAATGGGAAGAGGCCAAGAATTTATTTGGACTCCAAGTTAGAGATTGCCTTCATTATCAAGGATTTATATCAGAATATAGGCAAAGTGAAAGAAATAGGGTGGTCCTAAATGAAAGACCAGCACTGGTAGAGTTTTTAGTAGAATTTAGAGCAGAAGCTGCTATTAAAAAATGAAAAGGTAGTAGAGCATATGCAATGTTGCATGATAACTATAAGAATTAACCAGAGGATGCTAGAAAAAATTGAGAAGAGAAATTGGATTAGCAAAGTAGCAATGGGAGGATATATTTATGTCTTCCAAATATGCAACAAAATCTAGAAGATTTAGGATTTTTGCTTGGAAACATATACATAAATATTTTTATACCCCAAGTAGACTCCAGAGAATCTTTCCTCAGGTATATAGCAAATATTGGATGTGTGACGGTGAGGAAAGAGGTAATTGTGAACATATTTTCTGGGGGTGCAGTGAGTTGGCAGACTTAAAGGATTCCCTGCAGGATGCACAGTCAGAGATGCTGGGTGGGCAGATTGATATGACGAGGGGGATAATTTTTCTGAGCTATGATACAGGATCGGAATTGCCTAGACATATTAAGGCCTTGCTGTCTCTAGTTATGGTGGCTGCCAAAAAAGCAATTACTAGAAAATGGAAATCTAAATCTAAACTGACTATTTTAGAAGTAGTGAATATAGTAACAAAGAAAAAAATCTGGAATTGAGATCTTTTGAAAAAGTATGAGAAAACTACATAGGAAAAATGTGAATTGTGAGAACAATACATACAGGGGAGGAATGAGGTTTAAAAGAAGACAGGACTTAAATATGCTATATAATGTTTGACTGAAAATGCTTGAATAAATTATAAATGATAATGTTTGCAACTGGGAATGTGTCAGTATGGTTTGTGATGTAAAACCCTTGGAACTAGGATTGTGTCGGTGTGGTTTGTTTTTATTTATATAAATGTATGATTGCTTATGTTGTAAGTGATGGTTTAATAAATATGTTTCTTGTTTAAAAAAGGGGCAGGAATTGAATAATTTATGTAGTGTTGCTTACGTTATATGATATATAACAATATATGTGAAGCGTATTGTTTGTTAATTTTACTTGTTAATACAGTTCGATAACTTTATATAAATGTAAATGTGCCCATGTCACAAGTGATAATCTAATAAAAGTGTTAAGAAAAAGAATTGATACAAGGTATATGACAAACATTTAATATTTAGAAAAATGTATATAGTTTGTAGAGAAATTAAAGGTAAGTTAGTCTAATACAAATAGGAATTGCAATATGAAGTAGGCTGGTATTCAAAATCTTGACCTCTTTTTACCTTCTATTCTTGATCTTTTGCACTTTTCTTTTCCATCCTTCACTCCACATCCAGTTTTTCTATCAAGGTCCAATTGATAGCAATTTCATCTTTTCATTTGGGCTTTCAGATTCATTTTTTGGCTTCCCATAAATTATGCAAAGCCTTCCTTAAAGGTATCTTTCTTTTATGTCCACCAGTTAAATATTCAACTCTAGTGTGGGACTTGAATTTCATTTTGGTTGCCCTAAACAAAGCTTCCCTTTGAACTTGCAGCAATGATAGAACTCAGGTTTCTGTCTTGGATAACCATTTTTCTAGTAGCAGTTATATCTGCTAGACAAATTTAAGAACTACATGCACTGTCTTTAGTTTCCCTGATCTTGTCTTTTATAAAAACAAGTTAACTTTGATAACTAACTTTCATCCCCAGGCTTGCTTCAGAGGTTATCTCTCAACCCATTCATTTGCCAGTTTTCTACCCCAACCATCAAAACAAAGGGGAACACTTGTTGTATACATTAAACATTCACAGACAGCTATGCTTTTACTTTAATAGACCTGCTTCCATGTAAAGAGAGGAGCAAATCTTCATTTCATTTGCACAGAGAAAATTAGGCAAAATGGTAATCAAAATATCTCTGTCCAGATGTATTTCTTTTATTTATGAATCATACAACCAATCATTATCATGCAACCCCAGAGCTCATTCTACTTGAGCCTGGCAATTTCTACTGCATTCTTTAGAGGGCATTCTTTGAGCAATACATGCAAAGCAGGCATTTGGTCCTCCAGTCATACCTTTTTAAAATAACACAAACTGGATTGCATTTCTAGAGCTAGCCTTTATATTGCTAGAACTTCCTTTGAAGGATCTCTTGTCATGATACCACCTGCCCCTCATGTTGGATAAGATGGTCTGATGGTCTGAATGAATAAGATATGAAAGTTATTCACTTACCATAACAATAGATATTCATCATATTGATCACTGCTGCAGAAGCCTTAGCTATATGGGTTTTATCTTGCCAAGGATATAACAGCCGGCCAGCTTCCAAAGTTTCAGGGCACCTTCCATGTGCCCAAACTGTTATGCAGCTCAAGCTGAGTGGCCAAAAAGATAAGTCTGGGCACCAAACCCTTCTGAGTTTTTCTGCTGCTGAACACTACACTCTTCTGAGGCTTTCAAAGATTGACAGTCAGCTTGTGCTATTCCTTTGCTGGGAATATAAGTTCCCTTTAGAGGAAAAAACTTCCATTTAATAATTTCACTTGTTATTTATACTTTCCTCTTCGGGAAAGTTATTTTAATGCTAGGAGTTTGTATTTTAATAGGCTGACATGAGACTGTACTGTACTTTTAAACAGAAGCACTTTTTTCCTGTCAATTTAAAAGTTGATCTGATGTTGTCTTTTTTTTGTCTGTTCCTCAATGAATGGGTCTTGGATTTGACCCTTGGATCCATCCTCAGCCACTCGACAGACATTTGGGCTCATTAGCTCAAGCTCCTCACATTACCCATAATCCCTTGACTACTGTGAGTTACCCCCAGATCTCATTTGCAGCTTCAGCAATAAGACATGGTCGCCGTTAGCTCAAGCTGGTTGATTAATATTTGTGATAAGTATACTTTATCACTTTGGGTTTCTTTCATACCTTTTTTCTTCTTTTTTCATGATTATCCTCCCCTTTAAAAAAGGTATATACTTTACTTAAATTTCTGAAACTTTTACTGTTATTGTTTGGGCCTTAAGTCTGTGTTCTGTTTCTTACCTTAAAGTATTTCTTCCTTAAAATTCCTGGTATTGTTAATTTTTCTGGTACCCTTTAGGTATTTCTGCATTGCTATTGTTTGTATTCAATTTCTTATCTCCTTCTCTTATTTGGGTATAAGTTCAGTGTTTTATTGTGGTAGTTGTTGGTATAACGATGAAATAAAAACTCACTGGTTTCAAGAAATGCTCATCTTGTGGGCATAACATCCCAAATTCGGATAGTCACTCCTTACGTGTATATTGCTAAGGCTTAGGACGTCTTGATGTTTCACGTTATATTTGTGCAAGCTTTAATAATAAAGCTTTAGATGAAAGAAAAAATAAACTGATTTTGAAGGGTCTACTCCCATCTTCTGCATCTTTGGACTCTAAAGTACCATCAACCTTTAAAAAGTGCTCAGGGGATTCAGCAGAGAAATCTAAAGATTTGAGGAAGAGCTTCACAGACCACTGTCCTCTCTCAACCTCTTTGGATGCCACACTGCCTAAGAAGGTATCTAGATTTCAGATTCCATTAAATCCAAGTGGTTGACTCCAACAAAACCAAAGTCAAAATTGTCAAATCCATCCCCTCATTTGGATCCGGCCAGGTCAAAATTTAAATCTCCTAGGTTCTCTCCTGAACCAGTCTCCTCGAGGATTCATTCTCCATTCTTGCAAGACAAGCTTGCCATCCACCATCTACATCATCTTTCCTCAGGTTATTCATGAGTCTTTCAGAAGTGGATGTAGACAGGATGATGAGAAAATTTCTCAGCCTAGATTCAGCCGTGTGTTTTACCGGCTCCGGCTCCCTTCCCACCCATGAGCCTCTCCACCTTTCAACCCCAGGCATTAACTGCTACTCTTATCCATCCTGTAGTTTCAGAGAAGATTTGTGAGCATGTCTATGTTGGATCCAAAGACTTGTCACTCTTCCACTCTACTTTCTCTTATGCGGACAGTCTGACTTTGTTGGATCCAGAAGGATCTTGGGGCAGTAGTGTTGGATACAGTGGGTTAGGATCAATTCCAATAGTGTCAGAGCCATCCCTTCCTCTCAGAGCTTTGGCACTGGACAGCTCTGCTCTATCCTCTCAGGGGGATTGGGTTTTTTCCCTCACAGGCTTCTTTGGATCTGGTGGGAGCAAGACTGAGGTCATCTATGACTTCAACCTTCGAGGTGGTGATGAAAGCTTTCTCCTTATCATTGGAAAAGGCATACTTACCCTCTTCAGGTCCATCCTACACACAACTGCCTCCTGTGGCAGCTGAGTCTCTTCATCCAGTCACATTGGGACAGCCAGCCAGATCAAGTTTCAAGACTGTCCTCATTTAATTTAGGACACTGGTGATACTTCTGAATCCTCACCGGAACCTCCCGGTGAAGAGACCCCTTGAAGTCAGATGTGCAAGATGAGACACACAGACTTTAGACCCAAGAGCTTTAACTGAAGACACTGACTTCAGTGAAGGGGAAGGGTCCCAAAGATCACTCCTTGAGGATGTTTCATTCACAGAGATTCTCAAGCTTCTGAAACAGAAAGGAGCTTGTTCTTCCAACCCCCCTTCCCCAAGAGGAGTCAGTGTTTCTTGAGGCTTTCTGGACCGGCTCAGTTACAGCTTGGGTAGTCACCCCAGTGGATGAGATGGTAGACCTCATCTCCTGCCAGGCCTGGAAGGATCCGGACATCAAGAATCTCATCCATAAACACCCAGATGAATATCTTGTAGCACCCAGTGGTAGGTCTCATTGGAGAAAAGGTCCCCCAGTGGATGCTATGGTAGTTCCAGCAGCCACCAGGAAAGAACTGATAGTCCAGAGTTCTTCTGTCCATTCTCCTAATAAAGAATCTAGGGTACTGGACAGGTATGGGAAGAGCATCCATGCTTCAGTGACCTTTGCTGTCAGGTGTCCGAATTATTTAGCACATGTCACTTGGTTTCAGAGGGAATTGATTAAGCAGTTTCCATTACCCTCTCAGGGTCTTTTTCTGTGGAGGATAAGAAAACTGTTTATTTGCAGATGGCACCCTCCAGTCATAATCCAATGCCACCATAAAACTGATATCTCCTGTCTCAGAATCAGCTGCTAGGGTGGTGGGGTTCAGGTTTAACCATTAGAAGGCATGCCTGGATGTGTCTCTGTGACTCTGTGGAGCTCTGTCTTTCTTCATAAACCCCCTTTTGACTGGTCCACTTTATTTGACCCTAAGGTGAAAGAGACTCTTTCCAGGAACAAGCAAGATGGGAGGACCCTTTCTGCCATGAAACCAGAGAATGGGTAGAAAACTGTGGTTCAGAAAATTGCAAGGTTCTTCTCAGGACTTCTGTGGAGAAAGATTTCCTCGTGGTAGTGGGTGGAACTCTAATGCCATCCATGCAGCAGAGGTGGTCTGCAACATCAGGGCTTCAGAAGCTCATACTTGGATAAACCCTTTTGGTATCCCTGAAGGATTACCCAACTGCTGCACTCTGAAGGCAGTTGGAGGATGTCTATCCCTGCACCCACAAGCCTGGACCTGCATTACCAAGATTTTTGGGTGCAGAATATCATAGCATATCATATTATATCATATCCAGAGGCTATTATATACCATTTTCCCTTTTACCCCAAAATGCAACTGATGTTCTACCAGTCAGAGGAAAGCCACAGCCACAGAAATAAAAAAGCTGCTAGAAAGAGAGTAATTCAACTGGTCCCACCAGACCAGCAATGGTTCAGAACTTATTTGAGATTCTTTTTAGTGCCAAACGATCAGGGATTTCAGACCAGTTTTGGATCTCAGTAATTTAAATCATTTTGTGAAACACTTTACATTCTGAATGGTCATGATCCAATCCATCCTGTCTCTTTTAAGAAATGATGATTGGATGTCCTGTATAATCTTCAGGATGTGTACTGTCATATCAAGATATATATGCACTCCGGAAGATACCTGCACTTCCTGATGGGACCCAGTCTCTACCAGTTCAGAGCCCTGTGTATGGCAGTGGTCGCAGCTCAAATGAGACTGCAAGAATTCCAGGTCTTTCTGTATCTGGATGACTGGTCCTATCTGCTTCCACAAAGTCTCTACTAATTCAAACCAGGGAACCACTTGCTCCATCTCTGTTCACACCCGGGCATTACCATAAATTATTTCAAGTCTCAACTTTGCCCAGCACATACTCTTTATTCATTGGTACCTGTCTAGACACAAAATCATAAATAGCAAGTCTTCCTCAATCATGATTGGAGAACTTAAAGAAACAGGCAATGCACATCCTTATTTTTCATTCACTTCCAGGCAAACTAGCTCTGCAACTGTTGGGTACCATGGCAGCCTCTGTAGTACTGGTTCCTTTGGTATATTTTCAAATGAAAATACTACAGTGGACCCTTGTGGTACAGTGGTCGATAAGACATAAGCCAATGTCAACAACCATTTGCATCACAGCAGTTTGCAGAATATACATAGCATGGTGGATTCATGCAGAGGAAGTTTCCCTGGGCACCCCTACATATGTCCTTCCCCAAAAGCCACACCAACTACAGACACCACCTAACTTTGTTGGGAGTGGGTAGCATTACTTGGGAAGGGCAGTCCAAGGCACGTGGACTGATGTGGAGGTCAGCCTGTACATCAATGTCCTAGAAATGAGAGCAGTCCTATATGCAGTGCAGGCATTTTAAGATATTCTCCCTCTGGGGGTGGTTACAATTCAGATGGACAACATGCTGGTAGTCTGGTTCATCAACAAACAAGGGGAAAACAGATCTTACCCTCTTTTTAGAGAGGCAATGACAGCGTGGCAATGGGCGATCTCTTCCAATCGTTTTCTCTTGGCAATGTATATTCTGGGGAAAATCACCTTGCTAGCAGACAAACTAAGTAAGGCCATCTTAATTCCTCATGAGTGGTCTCTCAACCAGTCAGTGACAGATATAATCTTTTGTCAATGGGATCAAACATGCTGCAACCATTTACCCTCTCCCTGCAATACTAAGTGCAGCAGGTACTTTGCCCTGATCCCCCCAGCAGGGGAGTCACCGAGAGATTCTCTAGTTCATGATTGGCCCTCTGGACTACTATACACCTTCCCCCCAACTCCTGTTATCCCAAAGTTTATTCAGAAAGATTATCAACAGAAGAACAAGGTGATCCTCAATGCCCCATTCTAGCCCTGCCAAGTATGGTTCCCTTCCCTTTGGCCTCATCTTCTTCACACCCCCATGGGTGCTGGAGCCTTGTCATGACCTTCTGCCTCATCCATCCAGGTTGCCTCACCTGAACATATTATCCTTTAAACTGACCACGTGATTTCTCCAATCCCAATGATGGCTAGAAATTCTAGGCTTTCCTCCCCTGTTCACCACATCCTTATGTCATCCTGAAAATCATCGACTAGGAAACTTTATAAAAGTAAATGGAAAAAATTCTCTATTTGGTCCTTTCAGAGACAATTAGATCCCTTGTCCATGCTTATTCCAGCTATTCTTGATTTTCTATCCTCCATCTTCAATGAAGGATCTAGTTTATTCAACAGTTACGGTGCAACTGGCTGCCATCTAGAATTATCACACTGGCTTAGATAGTTCTTTACTAGCTTCTCCTAAGTTATGTAATTCTCCACTCTCTGATAAAAGATCCTTTACCTCCATGGGACCTTATGGTGGTCTTTGGGCTCTTACTCAGCCTCCCTTTGAACCATCGGCAAAAACTTAAATTTTTGTCCTGAAAACACTTCACCTCAATTAGACAGGTATCAGAATTCCAAGCACTTTCTTTTCAACCACCTTCCCTGTTTTTTCACAGACACAGAGTGTTGCTTCGGACTAACTCTTTCTTTCTACCTAAGGTGGCGTCGGAAGCTAGTCTCAATCAGTCAATCAGCTTACCAATTTTCTTTCCAAAATATTCTAACAAGGCGAATATATGCTTCATTTACTAGCCGTTCACAGACAGCTCATATTTTACATTCAAAGAACCAAAGATTTCAGGAGATTAGAACAACTGTTTGTATCCTTCTCTAAAGCTAAATTTGGCACAGCAGTATTAAAAGTGGCTCTAGCCAGATGGCTAATTGATTGCATCACCTTCATTTATAAAAACAAAGACCTGTTATTACAAAACATCCTAAAACACATTCCACCACGTCTACGGCCACTTCATCCACTTTCTGGTCTAAAGTATCTATAGATGACATCTGTGCAGCTGCTACATGGTCTAACACTCATCATTTTATAGCTCATTACAAGCTGGACATATTGTTCAGGAATAGAGCAAATTTTGTCTCCACAGTACTCTGGGACATCCTTCCTTGAGGACCATATATATATATATATATATATATATATATATATATATATATATATATATAGACCATATTGGACACCCAAGATGATTGTAGCTCTGGACTCTGTCCCATCATTTGAGGAATGGATGAAAAAGACATCAGGTATTAGAGTTATGTAGTTACCATAACTCTGCATCTGTATTGCCTGTTTTTGTCCTTCCTCAACTTCCCACCCACCTTTCCCCTTCTCCATTTTGCCTGGATCCTGGGAATAGGGATACTCCTATATAGCCTTTACTGTGTGGGATCCAGAGTCTCCTCTTCTGTTCTCTTCATGTTTCCCATATTTTTCCTGTTGTATTACTTACTCAGAAATATTATATGATGACTTTTACATTTTTGACACGTGGTGTTTGATAATCAGAGGGTAAACTCGATCTGAGATAACTTCCAATAGTCAAGGGATTATGGGTAAGGGGAGGAGATCGAGCTACAGAGCCTAAAGCTTGTTGAGTGGCAGCAGATTGATCTGAAGGTTGAATCTGTGACCCAGCAGTTGAGGAAGGAAGAAAACAGCACAGATGCAGAGTTATGGTAAGTACATAACTATAATTTTAAAGTAACTAACCATTTTTTTTAGGAAAAATTGGGTTTATTTTACTTTGTGGGGCTCATATAGTGTTTTAAAGTGCTTTTTACGATGCTTGTCTTAGGAAAAAAAGTGACTTTTTTAAGGACCTTTTATTTTTACCAGCATTTGCTGCTTGTGAGCTTGACCATGGAACAAACTGTCAGCCCCAAAGTTGGTCCTTCTTCTAGCAAAAAAGAAAATGTCAAACAAACAGCATTTCCTACCACAGCAGGCTAGCAATTTGCCTCAGACACAAGTGAGTGACTCTACTGTGGTCATTTGTTGTACCTCAGACCACTCATATTTCCCCCTTTATCCCTCTGGTGTAGGACCTACAGCCATTATGGACCAAGGATTACCAATGTCCTGTATGGCTGTTGGGGTCCCCTTAGTGGGCAAGTGAGAGCTACTCTTGTTGGTCCTGGGACAGGGACCTGTGAAGGTTTTCCTGTTTTGTCAGAATGTTGTGCCCATCTCTGGTGAAGCTATTGCCACTAATAACATTGTTGGCCCCATTTTTTCCTGTCAAAAAGAGGCAGAAAACTACGCATGTATCTACTCCTCCTCAAATTTATTTAGTAAGGAGTATTTTACTGGGTCTGACTCCAGGAATAATTTAGGCTACTTACCCTTCTTATAAGTATTTTCTGGTAAAAGAAAGAGGAAAACTTGCTTCCCCGAATAGATTCAAGACAGGAGGATGAAGGGACAGATACAGACGTTCATAGAGAGCTCAGATTTTACATTCACAGATTTATCCTAAGATTTCTGACTCAGACTCACTTGAGAGCTTAGTTTCTGACCTTCCTTTTGGGGGTTTCTCTATTTCTAGAATGTGGCAGTATTTTCAGTGGTAGAAAAATGAGGTGCCTCAGTCGCTCAGAAACTGCAATAATCTGTTACAGAAGGAATTTCCAGAACCTGCACCAATTCTTACAGTTTTGTCTGCCTTGGAGGATTTCTGTGTTAATGCCTGCAGTTTTCCTGAGAGTTAGACATCTGCTTCTAAAAGGCAGGTAGGATGATGTATAAAGTTCCTCAGTCATTTAAGTGTTATATACTCTTCCCAAACCTGACCCAGCCAGCTGTAGCTTTGGTTAATTTTACTGCTGCTAAACATTAAGTTCATCCCGATCCTAATCTTTCTGATAAGGATGGGAGGATTAGCAATAAGTATGGGAAAAACGTGCTTGCTTACACAACTTTAATTTCCAGAATTTTGAATTGTCAGGCTCATATGTTAAGGGTTGCCCTGACTAATTGTGAAAGTATGAGGAATGTTTTCAGACGTTTCTTCTTGTGAGGAAAAATATGCTTTAAATAAGTTAATTTCTACATTTGTTCAAGGCACTACTCATTGTATACAGTGTATGTATGACTCTGCTGATACTTCTTTGAGGGCTATGGTCACTAGTACTGTTTTGAAGAAGTTTGCATAGCTGCGTTCTCAGAACCTCACAAACAATGTTGAAAATTATTTATTTTTTTCTTTCAGTAGAGATTTAGTTTTTAGCCCATCTGCTTCAGAGGTGATCAAAACGTGAGATGAAAGGGGTAAGTTGATACAGGGAATCTCTTAAAAGTTTTCAGCCCACCTTTTCCAAAATTTCCAAGGAATTCTGTAACTCCTCATTCAGTTTTGGTAAGAAACAAAATAAACAGCCTCAACAAAATGCAGGTAAACAGACATTTAAGAAGAAATGGCAAGGGGGTTCCAAGAAGAATTCTGAAAACTCCCAAAACCAAGGACAGTCCAATAAGTCAGAATGACTGTTTAAGAGAATAAGTCCCCCCTCCCGTCCTGGCATCCCTTTTTGTCTTCCAGAAAGTCTGAATCTCCACTTTTCTCTTTTGGCAACAGATAGTTTCAGACAAATGGGTTCTGAAGATCATTCCTCAAAGTTACAAATGGCAGTGGGAGGAAATTCCTCCTTTCCAGGAGGTAATTCCTCATCCTCCAGACCAGACTCTCTTATTTCCATCTGTCCATCGCATGCTGTTCCCGGGAGTGGTAGAATCGGTTCCCTCTTCCCAGGTGGGAAAGAGGTTTTATTCAAGCATGTTTTCAGTGCCCAAGAAAAAAAATGCTTGGAGAACAGTTCTGTATCTTTCTATCCTATACCTGTTTGTGATGGTACTCAGATTCAAAATGTCACTTCACAGCCTGCTTTCTCTTCTTCCTCATTCAAGTTTCCTGGTAACACTAGATTTAAAAGATCCTTATCACCACGTACCTATTCATCCAGATTTCAGGTATTTCTTAAGGTTGTGTGTGTCTGAATCACATTACTACTTCTCTGCCTTGCCATTTAGACTACCCACTGCACCAAGAGTGTTCTGAAAGTGTATAGTTCCAGTTATTGCTCATTGTAGGCTAGAGGTATCCACATTTTTTTCATATTTAAACAACTTATTTATCTTTGCAGAGTCTTTTTCAAAGTGTCAGGAATCTGTCTTTGGTGTGAAATCTCTTACACAAGCTGGGATTCCAATAGAGCATCCAAAAGTCCAAAAGTTTTCTTGACTCCTCCTCACAGGATTGTGTTTTTGGGATGTCAGTCACCATAGTTCAGGGAGTGTTTCTTCCATAGGACAAAAAATAGATCTTTATCTAGATAAATTTTTATAGTTTTCCACTCAGACGTTTGTCAGTGTGAGGCAATACCTCAGGATATTGGGTCTCATGGCCTCTATGAATCTCATGATATCTCCAGCAAGACTCCACACGAGAAGGTACGGTGATATCTGAAGTCCCTTTGGTCCTAGCACAAACACCCTTTGTCTTTTCAAATCCCACTGCTGGTGTTTGTCAGAAGAGAAATCACTTGGTGGAGACAAGAGATATCCTTAAATCCAGGTCACACTTTGTTCCTCCATGTTCTAAAGCAGTCAGTCACCACTGATAGCTTAGATTTTACTTGGGGAGAAGTTTCAGGAGGGATCAAAGTGCAAGGTGTGTGGGGCACCAAGGACAGATGCAAGCACAGAAGTATAAAAGAGATGCTTGCCCTGATTGAGGCACTCAATTCTCTGAATCATCTTTGGTCACTAGGACTTCTTCAAATTGTTGCAGACAATACCACAGTCATCTGGTACAATAACAAGCAGAATGGAACCAAGTCATACCCCCTTTGTTAGCTGGCCACATTAGCTTGGAATATAGCTTCACAGCACAGTCACACTCTACAGACATCCTACATTCTGTCAAAGAAAAAATGTGTGGCAGACAAGTTGAGCAATACAAGGGCAGACCCTCACAAATAGAATTAGATCAGAGGGTCTCCAAAATTTGATCTATATGTGGGAAGTTCCTCAAGCAGACCTCTTTGTCTCCTTTCGGAACAATCTGCTAGAAAGATTCTGCTCCAGGACTCCATGCAAGAAGGCCTGGATGACAGATGCCTTTTCTATTAGTTGGAAAGGAATGTTCCTGCATGCTTGTTCACCCTTTCTACTAATATCTAGGGTACTTCTGTAGATGCAGAAGGAATCCACCAAGATTATTGTGGTGACTCTCTTCTGATCCAGGCAACCCATGGTTCTCCCTTCTTTTGGAAATGGTCAGGGCAATTACCACAAACTTCCTCACAGTCTGGATCTACTCACACAAGAATGAGGGTGTTTGATACCCCCAACACAAATTAACTTCAATTGATGACCTGGATGATAGGGTTTTAATTCCTCTTAGGCACCAACTTTCCTGAGGACATACAGCAGGTACTAATAGAAGCAAAAAAACCTGCTACTAGAAAATCATATATTAGCAAATGGAAAATATTTTCTAGTTGGTGCCAACAACATAACCAACACCCATTCAGGACTAGCTGATCTCTGTTTTTGTACATTTTTTGTGTGAGTTACTATCCTATGGACTTTTTTACTTCTCTATCAAGGTTCATTTATCAGCTATTTCAGTGTGTCTGCTGATGGATCCTCCATTACTCTCAATGCAGTCTCTTGTCAAAATGTTTTTGAAAGATGTCTTGCATAAGAAGCTGCCAAGAAAACCAGTGGTCCTTTCTTGGGATCTTAATTTTTGTGTTAGAGAAGCTAAAACTTGCTCCATTTGAAACAGCTAACCTGGCTGATTTGAATTTCTTAACATGGAAATCATTTTACTGATCGCTCTGACCTCTGCAACAATTGTAACTGAGCTACAAGCTCTTATGCTGAGTCAACCATACCTCATTTTTCACAGGGACTGAGTTTATTTGAGAACTAATCCTTCTTTTATGCCTAAAGTGGTATCCGAGTTTACTTCAAGTCAAACTATCCATCTCCCTGTTTTCTTTCTTTTGTGTTTTTAAACAAGAAACATCTTTATTAAATTATCACTTATGACATAGGCAATCATATATTTATATAAATGAAAACAAACCATATTGTCATAGTCTTAGTTGCAAGCATATTACATCACAAACCATAATGACATAAATTTAGTTGCAAACATTTATACATTACTTATAATCTACCCAATCTTTGTCAGTCAAACATTACATAGCTCATTCAAATCCTGCCTTTTTTTACACCTCATTCCTCCCCTGTATGCATTACCACAATTCCCATGTTTTTCCTATGCAGTTTTTCCTACCTTTTTCTAAAGAGCCCATTTCTAGTTGTTTTATCTGTTACTATATTCACTACTTCTTGTACAGTTGGTTTAGACTTTGATTCCCATTTTCTAGTAATTTCTTTTTTGGCAGCCACCATAATTAAACTCAGCAAGGCCTTACTATGTCTAGGCAATTCTGATTCTGTATCATAGCTCAGAAAAGTTCACCGTTTTCTTTCTTGAACCCAAAAAGGAGAAAGGATACTTCATGGGTACTATCTTAATAGAACTGAATCTTTCAGATCTTCGGATCAATTGTTTGTTTCTTGTGAAGATAATAAGAAGGGACAACCTGTGTCAAAACAGATTATTTCTATAGGGCTGTCTAAGGCTATTACCTTTTGTTATACACACCACAACAAAACTATTCCAGGCAGGGTTAAGGACCACTCTACCAGGATCATGGGTTCATCTGTGACTTTTTTGAAATGGATGAATTCTAGAAGTATTCTACAAGCAGCAGAGTAGCTCTTTGTGCATCCTTTTACAAAGTACTATAAGCTTGATTCCTTCTCTAGGTCTAGATTAGGCTTTGCAAGGACCATCCTCCAGGGCTTCCTGGACTCTTCTCCTTGCACCTTCCATATATACTAAGCAAGGGTGATCAGTATGATGAACATAGTGCAGTTGTGTAAGTAAACTTACCATAGCAGTAGATGTTTGAATGATTGCTGCTGCACTAGTGTTGTTTATGCCAGAGTGTGGTTATTTATTTTTTGTTCTTCCTAACATTGTCCTTTCAGGGCTCAGCTTCCCTCTCTGTTTCAGCAGGAAAGCACTGAAGGGCTTGGCAGCCAAACTTTACTTTTAGCCAGCTCAGTTTGAGCTGCCTAACAGTTTGGACCCGTTAAAGGTTGACAGGATATAACCCATATAACCAAGGCTACTGCATTAGTGATCACTCTAGTGTCTATTTATTGTAAGTTTACTTACACAACTATCATATCGTTTCATTCCAGGCCACCCTCCTTTCCCTTCAATGTTATAAAACCTGAAGGATTAGCATCTCTTTGTGCTAAGGTCCTGAAAATTACAAACTGATAGTCCCTGTTCTTTAGGTTTCAAATTAGATCTGAGGTAGCTAGGTGGACAGAGTCATTATGAGAAGGGATAATTTTTAAAGGTACTCAAGACTCTAGCATTATGTCTGCTAAGTCAAATCTGAACAATTGCTTGAGGATCTCACATTGTATTGGATGAACTGGAATGAAATGTTATATCATTATAGTAAGTACATAACTTTTGTTTCACCTAAAATCATGGTATCTGTAAGAAAAGATGATTTTCTTACCTAAGCTAAGTAGCTTTTGCAGACAGTCAATCTTGGTATGTAACCTATAGACAGAGACAAGGCTTCATTTCATACAGATTCTTGAACATAGCTTTCTGATGTGCAGGAAAACTTTTCCTCAGAACCTTCTTAGGAAGTGATTTCTTTACTCAGACTATTGCCAGGATGAATGAGGTGTCTTGTGGGAACTGATAGATTTGCCTACTGCATATAGAATATCTGCCTCATTCTACACCTTTTTCTCATCCAGTGCCAACCTTGGAGGGGACATATTATGCTGCCTGTATCAACCCTTATTCTTAATCTACAGTCCCCATAACAACAGGTAGGTAACATGCTTCTGTTACCTTTCAAGCCTTACCCTTTAAATATAGTGTGAAAGATTTGTAGACATATTTGTACATATTTAGTCGCTAAAGATGCCTCAAAATGTTATGTAATTACACAGAGTCTCTGTATACAACCCTTACTTCTGTTTCTCTTGGAGGAGGTATACCTGAGGATATTAGATGTTTTTTTTTTGTGTAAAATATTGTCTAAATTCAGTCTTTTATCCTGCTTCTATCTCTCAACATCTGTCCCGACTACAAACTCACTGGGGTTAAAAGTGATTTACTGGGGTGGGATTTAAAAAAAAACTCATTTCAGGGGAGTTTCTCTTTATCTCCCAGACCAAACAGAATTTTTTTTCCCTCTGGTTCTTCAGCTATGCTTACTCTAGTATTAAAAGGACCTGTGCCATTTTTTCAAGAGCAAACAATGCTATTCCAGAATGATTCTGGCACCAGAGAAAAGGCTTTTTTTATATCTTTCTTCCTATGCCATTTTGTGGAAGTTCCAGTATGAAAGATATTGACCCGTTCAGAGTCTTTTACCTTTTATTCCCCAGGGAAGCTTTATGGGAACATGGGGCCTAAAAGATCTCTGAGTTTCTGTATCTGGGTGGCATGAATAGTTATCTGTATCAAGCCTATTTACAAATGCATTATTTTTTTAACACCTTTATAAAATATCACTTAAGACACAGGCACACACACGTTAATAGAAAAGAAAAAAACATATTAACATTTTTCTATGTGTACTCATTATACGTGTTTTCTTTCTTTATAATAACTGTCTTTCTGTCCAACATTACCAAGTCCCTCAATTCATGCCTTCCCTTAAACCTCACTCCTGTTTATCCTGAACATTATTCTACATCTATTGCTCTCACAAATCAATTTACTTCCATGTAACTTGCTCCTTCCCTTTTCTAAGTATCTGTCTTACAGTACTTTTCTCTCTTTTACAACATTTAGTACTTCAAATACAGTTGGTTTAGATTTTGGTTTCCATTTTCTAGCAGTTGAGTTTTTTGGCAGCCAACAGAATTAAACCTAATCTTGTGTTACAGCTCAAAAGAATAATTTCCATAGTTATAGCCATTTTTTAAACACCTTTACTGAATTATCACTTGTGACATAGGCACATTTACATTTATATAAAAGTAATCAAATGGTATCAGCAAGTTAAAATTATCAAACATTATGCTTCACATATATTGGTATATATCACATAGCCTAAGCAATATAACATAAATTATTCAACTCCAGCCCCCTTTTTTAAAACAAGAAACATCTTTATTAAACCATCATTTATGACATAATCAATCATATATTTACATAAATGAAAACAAACCACACAGACACAATCCTAGTTGCAAGCATTTTACATCACAAACCATACTGACACAGTCCCAGTTGCAAACATTATACATCACTTATTATCTACCCAATCATTTTCAGTCAAATATTACATACCTCACTTAAGGCCTGCATTCTTTTAAGCCTCATTCCTCCCCTGTAGGCATTTTTCTCACAATTCCCATTTTCTTTTGTAGTTTGCTCCTACCTTTTTCTAAAGATCCCAATTCCAGTTGTTTTATCTATGTTACTATATTCAATACTTCTAATGTAGTTGGTTTAAATTTTGATTTCCATTTTCTAGTAATTGTTTTTTTGGCAGCCCCCATAATTAGAGACAGCAAGGACTTACCATGTCTAGGCAATTCCAATTCTGTATCATAGCTCAGAAAAATCATCTCCCTCATCAAACCAATCTGCCCACCCAACATCTCCAACAGTGCATCCCACAGGGAATCCTTAAAGTCTGCCAACTCGCTGCACTCCCAGAAAATATGTTCCCAGTTACCTCTTTCTCCCGTCACACCTATCTGAGGAAAAATTCTCTAGAGTCTACTTGGGATATAATATTTATGTAAACATTTCCAAACAATAATTCTAAATCTTCTAGATTTTGTTGCATATCTGGGAGACATACACATATTCTCCCATTCTTTGTGAATTGCTCATCCAATCTCTCTTCCCAATCCTTTCTAACCTCATCTGACTGATTCTTATAGTTATCATGCAATATTTTATATATGTTAATTATTCCTTTTTTTAACAGCAGGTTCTGTTCTAGATTCTACAGAAAACTCTACCAGTGCCGGTATTTCGTTTAGGCCCACCCACACACTATTTCTTTCTCTTTGCCTATACTCTGATATAAATCCTTGATAGGGAAGGCAATCTCTAACCTGTAGCCCAAACAAATTATTGGCATCTTCCCATTCTATCATTTTCCCTCTCTGTTTATTTGCTCCCAATACCTTGGTTCCTTTGCCCGTTTTCTACAATAAATTCCAGCCCCTGTTTGCCTATTTTCTGTATCCCTAATTGCAGTCATCCCTATCGGCAGAATCTTCTTTCTTCATTCCCATGTTAGCTTAGTTCTTAGAATACTTTCTGCTACTTTATGGCTATAATATTCTGTATGATTATTGTTTTTCTCCTTAAAGGCCTGCAACCAAAATCCCAGTCTCTCCTTGTTTCTTGAGCTTCCCTCCTCTCTCAACATCATCCCTTTCCACTTTGAATTATAGTTTTCTGCTTGTGCTATGTATGAGCCTGAACTGTGTAGCTCTGAAATACCCCTTCAAATTAAATAATCCCAATCCACCCTGTTCTACTGGAAGGATCGGTTTATCCCACTTAACTCTTGCAATTTTCCCCTCCCAGCTAAAGTCCTTCAGCTCTTTATTAACTGCTATCCACAACTTCTCCTCTTGTTGATAAAAGTATGCCTGACCTGTGTATCAGAGTAAAGGGACTAAAACATTTTGAATTATTGTATCTTACTATCCATATCCATATAATAAAGCTTCCATTTTCTCAGTTTTTGTATTATCATTTATTTAGTCTCTTCCCACATATCCTTAGTTGCCACACCAGAAAGCTTTGTAATCAATAGTCCTAAATACCTCATTTTATCATGTCCCCATAAATATGGATATTGCTGAACCAATTTGTGTGTGGGTGCATAATTTACCACTATTGCTTTTGTTTTAGCTTCATTAATTTTGTATCCTGAAAAGATTTGAAACTGTCTCAAAATGTTCCACAACACTGTAATGTCTCTTTCTGTTTTTGTCTGGTATAAAATAATATTACCTGGAAATAGAGCCAGCTTTTCTTGACTACCATACCAATTATATCCTTGAATTTCTGAGTCCCTTATTATCTTTGATAATGTTTCTAAATATAATACAAATAACAAAGGGGAAAGAGAACACCCCTGCTCGGTTCCTCTGCTCAAGCAGAAATTATCAGTGAGAACCACACCCACTTTAAGTTTCGCCTCTGATTCCTCATATATCCTCCTAATCAACCTTATATTTTTTTCAGGAAATGCAAATGCGTCCATTGCCCTGCTCATAGTCCCAGCTTACTCTTGTCAAATGCTTTCTCTGCATCAAGTCTTAACAATACTAATGGTATTTTCTTGCATTCTACTTCCCTCTGGATCATCGGTGTTCTGTTAATGTTGTCAAACGTTTGCCTCCCCTCCACAAAACCACATTGATCCATATCTGTCATTTCTGGCATTACTTTTGTCATTCTTTTAGCCAGTATAGACATGATCACTTTATAAGCATGGTTTAGTACTGAAACAGGCCTGTATGAAGCTGGATCTGATGAATCTTTACTCTCTTTAGGTATTACAGCTACCGCTGCTTTCTTCCAGGATGTTGGTACTTCTCCTCCTCTTGAAATACTGTTAAAGAAATCCTTCCAGATCTTTATCATTTTTTCCCTCCTAGCTTCCAAACTTCCACATGAATACCACACATTCCAGGAGACTTTCCTGTAGATTGGTTATGCATCACAATTTTTATCTCATCTCCTCCTATCCTAACCATTGGTAATTGAGCCTCATCCACCTCTAACCTTGGCATATTTAACTCTTCCATAAACATTTCCAGTTGTATATTTTCTTGATTTCCATATTTCTCTGCTTTATATAGACTTTCATAGAATTTCCAAAATATTTCTAATACTTCTACAGGATCTGTTGTTACCTTCCTTGTTATAGGTTCCCTAAGCTTGGAGATGGCCCTTTCTACTTACTGTTGCCTGAGTTGCTTGTACTAAAAGTTTTTGTTCTGTAGTGTTATTATCAAAAAACAGTTGCTTAACTGCAATCTTTCTAAACTTGTGCATATTATTGATGTAATCCATTATTTTCTGCTTACCATTCTGCAGATGAACCTCTTCTTGTTGTGTGAGATTCCCCCAATTCTGCAATACTTTAACATTTGTCAGTTCTTCTAAATCAGTGGTTCCAAAACTTTGCAAGCTGGAGTACCCCTTTTATAAAGGAAATATTTTGGTGGACCCCTAAAGGTGGCGGTACACATACATTACATTTGGATCACCCCTGTGCCATGCAGCCATTTCAGTGTCCTATTACTTGGCTATTTCTCCCCAGTTGCCATAAACTTCTCAATATGCATACTGTTTTCTGCTTTACTTCTACAATGATTACAGATATTTAGATTTAATTTAAAACTTGTATTTCAGATTTTATAGCGCAAACCTGGACAGACATTTGCTAAAGCTAAACAAAGCAATACAGTCTCACAATGAAAACAGACTTAGAATTAAAACCTCTCTGCATTTGAAACTCACATTCACTGAAACAACATTGAAACCCACATTCAAAGAAAATGCATCTGGACGGTGGCAGATTAGGTTTACCTTTGGGATGTTTTAAAAGCATAGGTCCCTTGCGAACATTTTTAGGACCATGCAAAGGTTCACCTTCCTAACTGTATAATTAAATTTTAATACACAATAACTAAATTATATCCCTTGTATAATACAACACCACTTGTTAGTACGTGTTTTAAATGTATAGTTTTGCACATTTTTCCAGTAAGCAATTAAACAAAACATATGACCCAATAATGTCGAAACTGCCCAATTCAGAACATTTCAACCATAAAAGGCTACTAAAACTTCTGTCATTACAATCCACCAATATCAGTCAATATGCACAATCTCTGCAGAAGTATAAGTCATGTAAATAATTCCACCTTAAAGAGATCTGTAACTAATGAAAAGGTTGCTGCTAGCAAACAACTTTATTTCAGAGTTTCATCTATAAATTCAGTGCCTGCTGCCCTTGAATAATAAATTGCCTACTTATGCTACATTAAAAAAATGGTAAGCTGGTAATATTGCATGGATGACAAATTGAAAACAGGGTCATAGTTACTAGGCATCTCATCTAAAGGAGGACATATTCAGGACTTCAGTACCCCACCTCCTAAAAATGCAACACAGTATCAGCAATTCATCAATATGCTGTGGGAGTAGAACCTGCAGCCTTCTGCATTAAAATGGAAGTACACTACCTGTTGTGCTACTAACACTGCTTTGACATTTTCTACCACAATAGTGATACCATTTTCTAGCTAGCTAAACAAAGTAGTTGCACATTGTAAACAGACTTAGCATGAGCAGCAAGAATAAACTACTTCTTCTTCCTTCAATAATAAAACAACTCTGACACAAATAAAGCCACTGATTGTGGCAAACAAGAACAAACAGCAAGGCAAGTACCTTAAAGGTGTTGACACCAAAGGGCTAGAGAATAAAAGTTTGGTACTTGCCTTGCTGTTTGCTCTTGTTTGCCACAATTGGTGGCTTCATTTGGGTCAGAGTTGTTTTATTAACATGAACAGCAGTAAATTTCTGTTCCCTTGAAGCTCACAATTCCTTGAAAATGTACTTGACACTAAATTCCTTGAAAAATACACTTGTCATAATGGGGGACAGAAGGCAAAAGCTAAGGACACATTTTAATTATTGCTCTTATACACATACAGACCACACACCTACATGCCTGCCTCCCTCCCTATTACACACACACACACACACACACACACACACACACACACACACACACACACACACACACACACACACACACACCTGCCTCCCTCACATACACACACCTGCCTCCCTCTCACACACACACACACACACACACACACACACACACACACACACACACACACACACACCTGACTGGCTACACACACACACACACACACACACACACACACACACACACACACACACACACACACACACACACACACACACACACACACAAAATACCTCTCAACCTCTTCAGTGCAAGAAATATGGACAAAACCTATCACAATTGGGGGAGCAAAGGTCCAAAACTAAGGATGCATTTTAAATATTGCTCTTATAAACTTAGAAAGTTGATAGAACAACATGTTTTGCATTAGTATGAATTTTCAGAAACATATGAAATCCAAAGCTCAAATGTCTGCCATTATTTTCTGACTTCAGTCCTCAATGATTTGCCAGGGATTTGCAAGAAAAACACCATTTTATGAGAAACAGAACTAATAAGGCAAAAATCTGGACAATAGACAGCTTAAACCACAAAACTTAAAGGTGTATCCAATATTAAATCTTAAATATTAAAAATAATCCAACTTCTCTTTTCTTGTGTTTACAAATGTACCAAGTAAATCTGCCAAACTAAAAGCATGTGCACACTTCTCAGATACACTCAGGCTTCTTATTCAAGCCTTGATAAAAAAAATATATATATATCTTTAATTTCTGTCAACAAGATCGTCCGGATCGATCATCAGCTCTGCATACCCATATCTATATACATACAGCGACAAACATAAATCCATAAATCCAGGACCTGTCTTACTTGGAGAGAACAGAACAGTTGTTTAAATTTCCCCTCCAACTTCTAACTGCTGGCAAAAAACACAGGGCAAGTGAGCAGCTGCTCAGCGTCAGCTGCAAACACGGAAGTTTTTCCTTTTTCTTCTCCTCTAAGGACCCCGGTTTCGGAAACACTGTTCTAAATAATTTTCGTTACTTCTTAACCATAGCTCCCTTTCTTTTATTTCCACCCTATTTTTAAAATCCACCTTAATTTTATCCCACTCCCTAGCTATATTTTCAGAAGAAATTTCTATCCTCTCTAATAGCTCCTGAATAATCTCCACTACCCCTTAATTACAACCATTTGTTCTTCTTACAAAGTACTCTGTAGAGATTTTTTTTAAATCTGCCAACTCATTACTGTCCCAAAAATGTGTTCTCAATTACCTATTTACTCCCCATAGCACCTCCAGCAGTTGCTATCCACCTTAGGAACAAGTCTTTGAAGTCTATTTGGGTTAACAAATACCTATGCAAACTTTTCCAAGCAAAAATCCTAAAACTTCCAGACTTTGTTGCATACTTGGGAGCCATACATGTGTCCTTCCAGTGTTCCCTTGTAAATTGCTTTTCTAATCTCTCTTCCCAACCTTTTCAAACCTCCTTTGATTGTGTCTTACAGTTATCATGTAATATTTTATATGGTCTAGTAATTATTCACATTTTTAATAGCAGTTTCTGTTCTAGATTTGACTAAAAACTCTACGAGAATAGAGTTTTCACTTAGGACTCCCCTATCTCTTTCTCTTTTCCTCTGATATTAATCCCTGATAGGGAAGGCAGTATTTAACCTATAAAAGTAAAGGTCCCAAGTGGTTGATGCATCCCAATCCAAGCTAAACCAGCCTGGGGGGAGCCAAGAAGCCCCATCCAGAATAAACAGAACAAATGCTAAAGGGAGTATATTGAGAGTAGGTTATGGTTCAGGAAGGAAAGTGAACCTTAGCTTATATCCTGATGTTCCAAAGTTTTCTTATTAAATCCCTTCAGCTCTTTGAATAGTCACCTTAAAACAGTACTTATTTAAAGACGCTTTAACTGGATTAGTATTTTCATCTTATAAACTTTGTCAGATCAACAAAAACATATTATACTGGCTAAGGCATTGCTCTTTTATCCTAATTTCAGCAAAGGAGTGTGGGTGAAAGCAGTTGCTGTAATTGGCTTTCATATTAGCATTTTAATTGGCTGTAATTGAAGCTTCTAGATTGTACTTCTTTACTACTAATTTGCATATGTTTTTCAGAATTAACTGTTTAATTGGCTCTAATTGGGGCTCTCAAATTGATTATGCTTCCTTATCACTAATTTTCATAAGGTTTTCAGAATCCTTCCAGTTTAGTGGACAGTTCATTACCACAACTGTGTCCCCAGCTCCTTTGCTTTATGTTGGTTAACTTTATACTTGGTTTTCAAGTGAATACAAAAAATAAGCATGTTTGTAGCTTTTCAAAATACTTTTATTGATTTATCGCCTTTGACAAAGGCAAACTTCCATTTATATAAAAGGAATCAAACCATATTAACAAGTTCACATTTGCAAACATTATGTATCGCATATATTGTTCTGTACAATATAATCAAACCAACATTATATAAATTATTCATTTCCTGCCTTCTATTAAACCTCATTCCTCCTTGAAAACATTTTTTCTGCATGTATTGCTCCTACGATTTCCATTTTTTGTATATAATTTACCCCTACCATTTTTGAAGGATCCCACTTCTTGTTCTTTTATTTCTTTTACAATATTCACTGCCTCAAGAATGGTTGAATTTGATTTCCATTTACTAGTCATTGCTTTTTTGGCAGCTACCAGAATTAAACTTAGCAAAGCCTCACCATGTCTAGGCAATTCAGATCCTGTATCCCATCTCAAAAAGTAATTTCCTTAGTTACACCCATTTGCTTGCTCAGTATTCCTGACAGATTACTCTGTAAGCAATTGTTAAAGTCTGACAACTCATTATTCTCTGAGAACATATGCTTCCAGGTACCTCTTTCTTTCCCATTCTACTTCCAACATTTGCCATCTACATGAGGAAAAATTCTTTATATTATCTGTTTGGGATATAAAAATACCCGTGCAAACACTTCCAGGTAAAAATCCTAAACATTTTAGATTTTGTTGTATATTTGGGAACAATACATATGTCCTCCCATTATTTCTTTCTGAATTGCTTATTTAATCTCTGTTCCCAATCTTTTCTGACGTACTCTGATTCCTGTAGTTATTGTGCAATATTTTATATGCCCTACTAGTTGTCAATTTTTTTAACAGCAGCTTCTGTTCTAGATTTGACCAAGAGCTCAATAAGTGCATGTCTTTCATTTAGGATTCCCCTATCCCCTTCTCTTAGCCTATATCCTGATATCAATACCTGGTAAGGAAGGCAATCTCAACTCTGCAGTTCAATTGTCTTTTTGGCCCCTTCCCATTTTATTACCTTTCCCTCTCTAATACCTTGGTTCCTTTGTCAGGTTCCTCCAGTAAATTTCATCCCTCTCTTGCCTATTATGTGTACTCCTAATTACAGTCATCCTTACTGGCAGAATCTCCTTTCTCCATTCCCATGTTGGCTTAGTTCTTAGTATACTTTTTGTTACATTATGAATATAATAGTCTATGACTGCTGTTATTCCCTTAAGGATTTGCATCCAAAATCCCACTCTTTCCTTATTTTTTTTTTAATTTACCCCCTGCTTCATTATCATCCTTTTCCACTTTGAATTGTAGCTTTCTGCTTGAGTTAAGTATAAGAGCCTTAACTGTGTAGCTCTAAAATAGCCTTTCAAATTAGGTAATCCTTAACCTCCTTGTTCTATGGGAAAGATCAACTTATCCCACTTCTCTCTTGCCCTCTTCCCTCCTAATAAAATCCTTCAACTCTTTACTACAGATGGTGCAGTGGTGTAGCAGTTTGCGTTGTCGCCTCACAGCAAGAGGTTCTCTAGTTCAATTCCCGGCTGGGACACCTTCTGTATGGGGTCTGCATGTCCTCCCCGCATTTGTGTGAGTTTCCTCTGGATGCTCCAGTTTCTTCCCACATTACAAAGACATGCATCTGGAGCATTTCTTCCTGGGCCTCTGCTGAAAATTGGCTAGTTCCAAGTCGGACTTTCCTGGTAAACAAATGTTAAATAAATAAATATTAATTACTATCCAGAGTTTCTCCTTGGTTTCTAAAAATATGTCTGAGCTGTGTATAAAACTAAATGGACTAAAATCATTTTTGATGACTGCATCTTACATCCATATCCATAGGCAAGAGCTTCCAGTTTCTCAGTCTTTGTATTATCTTTTAGCCACTTCCCACATATCCTTAGCTGTCATAATAGAATCCTTTTTAACCCAAACTTCTAAAATTTCATTTTATCATGCCCCCACAAATATGGGTATTGCCTGAACCAATTCATGTGTAGGTACATAGTTTACAGCTCTAGACTTTGTTTTGTCTTCATTCATTTTGTATCCTGAAAGAAAATGGAACTGTCTTAGAATAATCCACAACACTAAGATGTCCTTTTCTGCTTATAACAGGTTTCAAAATAATATCATCTCTGCAAATAAAGCCTGCTTTTCTTGAATATCATACCAATTATATCATCAAATATTTGAGTCCCTTATTTTCTTTTTCCAATGATTTTAAATGTAGTAAAAATAAAGGGGAAAGAGGACTCCCTTACTTGGTTCCTCTGTTCAGACACAGCTATCAGATAGGAACCTTCCCAATTTTATTTTTGCCTCCTATCCCTCATATATCCTCCTAACTAACTTTGTTATTGTATCAGGAAATGCAAATGCTTCCATTGCCCTACTCAGAAAATCCCAACTTACTCTATCGAATGCTTTCTATGCATCAAGCCCCACCAACAGCAGCAGTATTTTCTTACATTCTGCTTTGCTTCCCTCTGGATCATCATTGATTAATATTGTTAAATGTTTGCCTGCCTTCCAAAAAACAAAACAAAAAAAATTGATCCATATCTATTGATTTTGGCGACATATTTGCTGTTTTTAGCCATTATAGACATAAGCATTTTACAATCATGGTTTAAAATTGAAATGGGCCTGTATAAAGTTGGATCTGATGGGTCTTTACTGGCTTCAGGTATTACAGCCACCACACCTTTTTTGCAGTGTGTTGGTGCTTCCCCTCCTTTTAAAATACTGTTAAACAAATCCTTCCAGATCTTTATCATTTTATTTCCTCCTAGCTTCTAAACTTCTACTGGAATACCATCTATTCCTGGATATTTCCCTATAGATTCATTATACATCAACATTTTTAATCTCATCTCCTTCTGTCTTAACTGTTAATTGTTTTTTATGCACCTTTAGTGAAATACACTTGTGACATAGGCACATTTACGTTTATATAAAATCATTCAAACTGTATTAACAAGTTAAAATTAACAGTGTGTTTTACATATATTGCTATATATCATATAACCTAAGCAACATTACATAAATTATTCAATTCCTGCCCCTTTCTTTAAACAAGAAACATCTTTATTAAACCATCACTTATGACATAAGCAGTCATACATTTATATAAATGAAAACAAACCACATTGACACAATCCTAGTTGCAAGCATTTTATATCACAAACCATACTGAGACAGTCCCAGTTGCAAACATTATACATTACTTAGAATCTGCCCAATCGTTTTCAGTCAAACATTACAGTCATTTAAGTCCTGCCTTCTTTTAAACCTCATTCCTTCACTGCATGTATTGTTCCCACAATTCCCATTTGGCCTATATAGTTTGCTCCTACCTTTTTCTAAAGATCTCAGTTCCAGTTGTTTTATCTCTGTTACTGTATTTACTACTTCTAATACAGCTGGTTTAGATTTTGATTTCCATTTTCTAGTAATTGATTTTTTGGCAGACAAAATAACTAGAGATAGCAAGGCCTTAACATGTCTAGGCAATTCCGATTCTGTGTCATAGCTCAGAAAAATAATCTTCCTCGTCACATCAATCTGCCCACCCAACATCTCTGACGGTGCATCTTGGAGTAAATCCTTAAAGTCCACCAACTCACTGCACTCCCAGAAAATATGTTCCCAATTACCCCTTTCTTCCCTGTCACGCCTCCATTTCCTATCTACCTGACAAAAAAATTCTCTGGAGTCCACTTTGGGTATAATTTTATCCCACTCACTAACTATAACTTCAGGAGTACTTTGTATCTTCCATAATAACCAAATAATTTCTACTACCCATTCCTTAAATTCCTCTCTTTTAACACATAGGTGTAGAAGCACCAGTGTCTCATCTTTACTTCATTACCCTGCATTTTTATCTCAGTAATTATTGGTGCATGAAATTTCTGAAATAGTTATTGGCTATGTGTCAAAGTTCTCAATTAAATGCAATGTTCCTGTGAAATTATACTTCTGTCTAGTCTACCCAGTTATTGTACCTTGGGGAATAATATGTAAATTCTATCCAAGTTCCTACTACTGAATTCATGTCTTCCATAAATATTTTCACAAGTTTCTTCAGAAGTCTACCCTTTTCTGTTATATTGTGCCTTGTAGCCCCCCCCTCCCAAATACGTCCTGATTGTTGCAAATCAAATTCCAGTCCCCACCTATAATTAATATTCCCTACAGAAAGCTGATTATTTCTCCCACTTTTGTTAAGCTCCAAAATAGCAATTTTAAATAGAATATAAGTACATGACAGTGTAATCCTCATACCTTGCCAGTATCTCCTTACTATCACAAATCTGCCATTATCATCTTTTTATGTTCTTTATATTGTTCACTGCTGCAGTAGCCTTAGCTATATGGGTTATATCCTGCCAAGGATATAACACCTGTCCAGCTTCCAAAGCTTCAGGGCACCTTTCTTACACCCAAACTGTCAACAAGCTTGAGATGAGCTGACTAAAAGACAAGTTTGGGTGCAAAGCCCTTCAGAGCTTTACTGCCGAAAAAGAGTCCACTCCTCTGAGGCTTTTGAGGATCAACAGTCGGCATGTACTTTCCTTTGCTGGGCAGGTAAGTTCCCTTTGGTTAGAAAACCTTCATTTTTATATATTTACTAATGTTTTATTACTTTTCTCTTCAGGAAACTTATTTTTAAAGCTAGGTGTGTTATGTTTTAAGAGATTGTCCTGAGACTGCAATGCACTTTTAAATGGAGCACTCATTTTTTTCTGTCAGTTTTAAAATTGTGTTAAACTAACTGATAACATATTTTCTGCAGCAAAATGGTGTTTAATTTTCCATTGTGGGGCTGTATAGTGTTTGAAAGTGCAATTTACTGTGTTTTCTCAGTCAAAAAAGTAACTTCTGTGGACTGGTAGTTTTACTGGCATTTGCTGCTTGACTTCCACAGGAAAGAGGCACCATTTCATCTTGACCATAGATTAGATTGTTCATCCCACAGTTGGTCCTTCTTCCATCCACAAAAAGAAAAAGTTAAGAAAACAGCCTTTGCCACTATGGCAGGTTAACAGTTTGCCTCGGCCACAGGTGGGTGACTCTGCTGTAGCCATTTGTTGTGCCTCAGACCACTCATCAGATATTCTTAAACCCATGTCTCCCCTTCTCCATCCCTGATCCAAATCAGTCAAGCCACCACAGATGCCTTGGACTTTGAATGTGATGCAGTTTTTGGAGGGATAGAAGTGCAGGGGGTGTGGGACATCAAGGACAGACTCAAGCACATAAATATCAAGGCAATGTTTGCCCTGATCAAGGCATTCAACTTTTAACCATCTTTAGTCCCTGTGACCTCTTCAAGTAGTTACAGACCACAGTCATGTGGTACATTAACAAGCAAGGAGGAACCAGGTCATACCCCCTTTGCAGACTAGCCATGTTAGCCTAGGATATAGCTGCACAGAGCAGTCTCACTCTGCAGGCATCCTACATTCCGTCAGAGTAAAACTGTGTGACAAATAAGCTGTGCAGAACCAGGACAGACACTCACAAATGGAAACTAGATTGGGACTCTTCCAAGATTTGATTCATCTGTGGGGAGTTTCTCAAGTAGACCTCTTTGCCTTCTGTCTGAACAATCAACTAGCAAAATGCTGGTACAGGATTCCATGCAAGAAGGCCTGGGAAAGAGATGCCTTTCCTTTTCTTTGGAGAGAAATGTTCATGTATGCCTTTTCACAGTTCCACTGATATCCAGGATACTTCTGAAGATTCAGAAGGAATCCCACAAGATCATTGTGGTGGCTCCCATCTGGCCCAGGCAACCATAGTTCTCCCTTCTTTTGGAAATGGCTAGGGGCAATTACCACAAGCTTCCTCACAGAATGGATCTATTTACAGGGGTGTTTGATAGACTTCAATCATCTTCACTTGACTGCCTGGATGAAAGGGTCTTAATTCCTTTTAGGCACCTATTTTCTGAGGATGTGCAGCAGGTAGTAATGGAGGCAAGAAAGCCTGTTACTAGAAAATCATATATTAGCAAATGGAAAAGATTTTCTAGTTGGTGTCAACGACATAACCAGCACCCATTCAGGGCTAGTTGTTCTCTTGTTTTACAGTATTTGTGTGAGTTGCTAACCTATGGCCTTTGAATTCTCTTCTTTCAAGGCAGTCTCTTGACAAAATGTTCTTGAAAGGGGTTTTGCATAAAAGGCCTTCAAGTAAACCAGTGGCCCCCCTTTGGATCCTAATTTTGTGTTAGAAAAGCTAATATTTGTTTCATTTGAACCAGCTAATCCGGATGACTTGAGGTTCTTAACATGGAAAACAGATTTACTGATTGCTCTGACCTCTGCAAGAAGGGTATCTGAGTTGCAAGCTGTTATGGGGCATCGACCCTACCCTACCCTATTTCCCATAGGGAAAGGTTTGTTTTGAGAACTAATCCTTCCTTTATACCTAAATTGGTATCCAAGTTTACTTTAAGCCAAATTATACAACGACCCCCCCCCTATTAATATTCAAAAATGTACACTCTGATTGGTCAGCGTGCACGTTGTAAATTAAGTTATAGTAATGGAAAAAGGTCCGGTCACCCAGACTTTTTCCATTACTATAACTCTTTTTTTACAGCAACGGAGAACGCAAGATCTCTGTTGGTTCACACTGTCTCGCTATGTTAAATGAGTTTAACATAGCAAGACAGCTTTAAAAAAAGCAACGGAGATTCTCCGTTGCTTTTTTTAAAGCTGTCTCGCTATGTTAAACTCCTTTAACACAGCGAGACAATTTGTAAAAAGCAATGGAGATCTTCCTTTCTCCGTTGCTTTTTTCAAAACTGTCTCGTTATGTTAAATGGGTTTAACATAGTGAGACAGCTTTAAAAAAAGCAACAGAGATTCTCCGTTGCTTTTTTAAAGCTGTCTCGCTATGTTAAACTCCTTTAACATAGCGAGACAGTTTGTAAAAAGCAACAGAGATCTTGCTTTCTCTGTTGCTTTTGCCCACAGCTCTGAAGTACTGCGTAGGCATACACATGCGCAGTACATCAGAACTGCCGCAGAATGCCAGACAGCTGCGGAAGGGCAGCAAGGAGGCATTATACAATGCCATTATTTAAGAAAAGTAATTATTTTTTTTCTTAAACAATGTCATTGTATAATGGCAATAACCCACTTCTGGGTGTGGGTAATGCTGGATTTACCCATGGTTGGCTTTGTTTGGCTACTCGGGCTTCACCCTCGTGACCAAACCACACCAACCGTGGGTAAATCCAGCATTACCCACACCCAGGCGTGGGTTATTGCTTTAGTATCCAACTCCCTGTTTTCTTTCATGAATCAAAAAATTAGAAAGAAAGGATACTCCATACCTTGGACGTCCACTGGCAACTTAGGTACTATCTTGACAGAACTAAATCAATTGTTAATTTCTTGTGAAGTTAAGAAGAAGGGATGACCTGTCAAAACACACTATTTCTAAAAGGTTGTCTAAGGGTATTACATTTTGTTATACTCATCATGACAAATCTATTCCAGGCAGGGGCTTCATCTATGGCTTTTTGTAAAAAGTTGGTTCATGGTTCATGGATTAGTACTAAGCTAACTGCCCTTGCAAGCCATTTTAAGCCTAGCCAATTATCCCTTGTGAGACTCAAACCCTGCACCTTGTGTTTGCAAGGCAAACACCTTAATCATTAGGCTACCCTCCCACCCTTTTGGATTCTAGACGTATTCTAGAAGCTGTTACTTGGTCCTCTGTATGTACTTTTACAAAGCACTATATGCTTGATTCCTTCTTTAGAACAAGTTTTTCTAAGACATTTCTCCAGGAGCTCCTGGACCCTTCTCCTTCCTCCAACTAAATATAGTTAGCTTTGGTAATATACCCATATAGCTAAGGCTACTGCAGCAGTGATCAATATGAAGAATATAGTAGAGTTTACTAGAAGTAGCGAAGATAGTAACAGAGATAAAACAACTAGAACTGAGTTCTTTAGAAAAGGATAGGAGAAAATTACACAGGAAAAATGGGAATTGTGGGATAAATACATGCAGAGGAGGAACAAGATTTAAAAGAAGTCAGGATTTGAATGAGCTATGTAATGTCTGACTGACAATGACTGAATATATTATAAGTGATGTATAATGTTTGCAGCTACAGTTGTGTCAGCATGTTTGTAATGTATAATGTTTGCAACTGAGATTGTGTCAGTATGGTTTATTTTCATTTATATAAATGTAAGATTGCCTATGTCTGTGTGATAATTTAACATATGTCACGGTGTAGACATTTATTTTTTATTATTCCTAGCATTGCCCTTTCAGGGCTCAGCTTCCCTCACTGTGCTGATAGGAAAGCTTTGAAGAGCTTTGCACCCAAACTTGTCTTTTAGTGAGCTCATCTCAATCTGCTTGACAATTTGGGCACATGGAAGGTGCCCTGAAGCTTTGGAAGCTGTCTGGTTGTTATACCCTTGGTAGCATATAACCGATATAGCTTAGGCTACTATAGCAGTGATCATTCGAGCATCTACTCTTATGCTAAGTTCAACTTACATAACTGTATTTTCCTCTTCCCTTACTATTGGTGCTCCTTTAGCAATTGATATAAGTACTCCTGTTTTCCTTTTCCCCCTGATATTCTGCCGACTATCCATCCTGAAATTTTTGCTTTATCAAATTCATATGTTCATTTTTTTCCAAATATGTCTCCTGTAGCATTGTTATTTGCACTCTGCATTTCTTAATATAATTATTCTTTCCTTTTTGTCTATACCTGTGAGACCATTCACATTTGAAGATAATTTGGATACTGTCCCCCTTATGAGAAGTCATTATCTCCACCTGTTATATATATGATGTTTTTTTAATGTCTTAAATGTCTATTTCCAAATGTGTGATACTTGCATCCACTAATGTTTGGCAGGTTAATCGTTAATACAGTTTTTTTTTCTTATCATCAACACTGGAGCATATATCACATTTTAGAAGATTTTTTGTTTTAATGAAATCCTCAGACAAAAAACAAACATGACCCTTTAACCTGTTAACTTAATGCAAATGCACAAAACTATGTACATCTTCAAATAATGAAGTTTAAACTTCCCAATAGGAATAACTGTCCCAAATACACAACTGCAATAACTGGCCTTAATTAACCTAAAATTGAGGTTATCTATGCTAAGACATGCCATTGTTTGTGCTTCTACTTACACCAATTGGTGTGTGTTCCTTTTTTTATCTTTATTCCCCTCCCAGATGTAAAAAACAACTTGCATGCTTTCAGAAAATGTTAAGTTTTAGCCTTAAAGAAACCAGCGTTCTAGCTTTTTATTGCCCTTTTATCAGCTTGTCTCATTGAAACGTAAGAGAAAAAAAATACTCCTTAGCTGCAGGGTTCTAAAGACAATCTGAAACATTTATTGCTAAAAGAAAACTTTTCATTATATTCAGTGTTCTCTTATTTACTTGTTTGCACTTAAAACTTGTTATTAGATTGTTGCTTTTGTGTTAGGACACGAATAAATGAGTCTTCATGGGTTCTGTTCAAGCAGCTTTATTTCATGCAAACACATTACTATTGTTGACTATTGACTGTAACTTAAGTAACTTATCTACAGCTTATATACAATTAATGACTATGATCATGATTGCTCACTCCCTGGCTACCCCTTCAAAACGGCTCTAGGGGATTGCAGGTGTGTGGGTTATATATGTGTACTTACAGCCTCGGATGCTGCTTAAAGATATAAGCACACACTTTATACTATAATCTATATTCTCCCTCTGAGAAATAGACCATGCAATTGTTATGAGACTGTTTGGCATGCAGAAATCACAGGTAATCCATAGACATGTATTATACAATATTAAACATATAGGTATGTACAATCAAGTCCACGTTGCTGCGTATTTCACACTTGGTTTAAACACTCATCCATGTCGTGTGATATAAAACGGTTATTAGATTTAGCAGCTGGAACAGTTTCTGTAAAATGGTTGACCTGTGGAATGACCAAATTACTTTCTAGAATAGACTCAGACTTTTGAACACATTCTGGTCTGGAAACAATATCTGACTCATCCTTTGATTTAGAGTCCGCATCACAGATACAGTGTTGTGACTGCAATGATGATGATGATTCTGGCACAGGAAGAAGATGTTTGAGATTCTCCTATACTCCACTCCTTTGGAATTTACTAAGTAAGATCTCAGCTCAGCACAGATGCCTGCAGTCTGTCCTATTCCATCAAAACCTTTTGTCGTCTGGATTCGTACCATCTCTCCTTCCCTCAATGGATGAAGTAATCTACTCAATCTGTTGTAACTAGATTTCTGGTTATTATGCTTCTTAAACAATTGAGCTTTGATGGTTTTAGTGTTCTTAGACTTAGGCTGTAACAATCTTGAAGAAATAAGTAGCATAGTTCTAGTTTGCCTGGAAAGTAGTCTTTGAGCAAGTGAGCCAAGAATATCATCACAGGGTACGTTTCTGAGATTAAGCAAATTCAAGAATACATCAGTATTGTCACACACTGACCTTACAAGTAATTGTTTTGCACTCTGCACTGCTCGTTCAGCTAGACCATTGGACTTAGGATATTCATGACTACTAGTGACATGTACAAAGTCCCATTCTTTTGCAAATTTCTGAAACAACCGGATAGTGAATTGAGTACCATTGTCAGAAAATAGTTTGTGTTGACTACCATGAACTGAGAAATGACATTTTAACAGCAGTTGAGGTTAAGTTTGGTAGTAGATTAATATCTCAAACCAGTTTGAATAAGAGTCTCCCAAAACTAAGTAGTCTTGATTGTTCCACTCAAAGATATTATTTGCTGCAGTAGACCAAGGTAGTTCAGGAATTGGACTTAGCTGAAGTGTTTCTCTTTGCAAATGTGGAATAGTACTATTGCATACTGAACAAGAAGAAATAACTCTATCAATGTCTTTTAATAATGAAGGCCAAAATACCAATTCTCTTGCTCTTGTCTTGGTGGATGTGGCTCTTAGGTGACCACAATGCAAAATCTGAATATATTCTTGTTGTAAGGAAGCAGGGACAACAATTTTAGGACTTTTGAAAATAATACCATCTTCCATCAACAATTCATCTCTGTAAGGAAAACATGCTTGCACCTCAGGTGATACACTACATTGTTTTGACGGCCACCCAACATTAATATAGTGATTGAGCTTCTGTGAAACTAGATCAGTCTGTGTGTGATCTCTTAACTCATCAAGTCTAATGGTAGAAAAATTATTCACTGACATCACATCAAAGTCAAAATTCTCTGCATCAAGCTGTTCTGTTGTATTTCTGGGAGATCTGGATAAGGTATCAGCCAGCTAGAGCAATTTGCCTTTAGTGTAGACCATTTTGAAGTTGTACTTTTGCAATATGAGCACCATTCTTTGTAATCTCACTGGAGCAGAATGCATAGGCTTCTTTAAATAGTAACTAAAGGTTGATGATCAGTTTCAGTCTGAATAGCTCGACCATAAATATAATCATGAAACTTGGAGCATGCAAATACCATGGCCAAAAGTTCCTTCTCAAATCTGAGCATACTGCGTCTCAGTTTGGGTTAGTGTTCAATATGTATAGGCTACTGGTCTGCCCTCTTGAAGTATAACTGCACCTAGGCCAAATGTTGAAGCATTACAGGAAAGAATAACTGGTTAGTTTACATCATAGTATCTTAACGTAGGTGGGGGTGGCAATTTTCTGCTTAGGCTCTTCAAATGCCTTCTGACGATGTTCCAACTATGACCATGCAACATTTTTGCATGTTAGCTCTCAAAGTTGCTGCCAACTTATTGAAGTCTTGTATAAATTTGCCTAAATAATTGACCATGCCCAGAAAATGATTTAAACTTTGTACATTGTCTGGCGCTGACATTTCTAGAAGAGCTGCTTGCTTGGTTGGATCTGGTCTCAAGCCTGTACTTGTAAACAAATGCCTTATTTACGTAACTTCTGGAAGTCTGAATTTGCACTTCAGAGGATTGGGCTTCAAGTTTACTTCATCTGCTCCGTCTAGAACTTTCTTGAGGTTTCTGTTATGCTCTGCTTCACCATTGCCTCCAATCAATAGATCGTCTACTATTATGGCACAAGGATAACCCGAAAAAATTTGTTCCATTGCATGCTGGAAGACTTCACGTGCAGAATTTATTCCAAATGGCATCCTTAGGAAAATGCATCTGCCAAATGGAGTACCAAAAGTAGTTAGAAATGAGGATTTGCGATCAAGCATCACTTGTCAGAATGAACTCTTTGCATCTAAAACAGAAAATGCAGTGGCATCGGTATTAGAGCTCCAACTTCTTCATCTGTATGCATTGGATTATACAGTCTCTTTAATGCTTTGTTCAGATCCCTTGGGTCAATACATATTCTCATTTCATCTGAGCCTTTTTTGTGAGTGGCTACCATGGACAATCACCATTCAGTTGGTTTTGTGACTGGACAAATCACATCTTCCTGTACCATTTCATCCAGCTGAGATTTTACTTTATCTTGCTTAGCTATTGGAACTCTTCTTGCTTGTCTGACTACTGGGGTGACCTCTGAGTCTAACTTCATGGAATACACAACTGGAAGTTCGCCCAATTTGTCAATGAAAACATCAGCATACTCTGAGAAAATGGCTTCTGAAAAATTAGAACTCAGAACTGCACTCAGATAATGAACTTCTTTAGCAAAAGAAAGCAGATTCATTCTTAAACTATCTTTGAGACACAATAAAGATTGCACTGGTCTTCGGACTGCACAGAATAACAAGCTGCAGCATTTCTCGGCCAAATAACATGAAAGCATCACTGAACCTTCGGTATGAATTTCTTCATCTCCATAAGCAACAAGTCTCTCACTGCTGGTTACATTGAGTTGTTCATTAGTTTTCACTTTTGCAAATGTGTCTGCTGATATAACATTGTACTTTGACCCAGTGTCTGCTTTGATCTCTGCGGATTTTCCATTGATCTGGACAGTACAAAATATTTCACTTTTTGTTAACAATTTTACTGCATTAACTCTTTTCCCCAAGTACTGATACACCATCTACATAGAAAGCTGACTGCTTTGGCTCTACTTGATCAACTTGCTTTTTTCTGTGCCCTTTCTTTATAACTATTTGAGGGTTATTTGATTTACAAAACCTTTGGAAATGGTTCCATTTTTTACACTTGTGACATTGCTGACCAAATGCTAAGCACTTCTCTCTTTTAGACTCATGATTTGCACCACAATTGCAACAATTAACAATAAAGCTAGATTTGGGTTTTGCTGATTCATGTTTGTACTGCACTAAGGTGAGTCTGGAACTTGCACTTTTCCTGGAACTTTCTAGAAAACCTTGTGGCTTGTTTGGAAACCCTGTAGCTGTCACGTGCTTAGGCCTGCTCTTGTTTGCCACATGTTGCATACTATCTACATGTGCTCTGGAGCCAACTGAACCCATGCTTTTGTCACTCGCAAGCATACTAGTATGTTTTTCTGCCACCTTGTGGATTTTGCAAATCTCTATGGCTTTGCTCAACATTAAATCACTGTCATGAAGTAAAATCTTTCTCACAACAGCACTGTTAATACCACATATAAGCCTGTCCTTTATCAGCTCATCTTTTAGATCACCAAACCGACACATCTTAGCTATGTTTCTTAAGTCTGTTATATAAGCTGCAAATGTTTCCCTTGGTTTCTGATCTCTTGTGTAAAACAAATGCCTCTCTAATGTAATATTCGTCTGGAGTTGTACATTTCTCTAAACTTGCACTCCAAACCCTCAGGGTCTTCCCTTGATTCAGCTTGTACAACAATATGGTGCTCTGCATCTTCTCCTTCATACACTGCTGGTGCATACACAAAATGAATGCTCTCTTTCTGTGGCCTCTGACCCTGCTAGATTTAGCAAAATGAATACCCTTGTGCATGCATCTCTATCTGCATAAACTGCTTGTATGAAAATTTCATATTCTTGCTCAGATATTCTCCATTTCTCTGCAATATTCTGATCAAATGCAAGTGGTAGGGGTTTTCAAAATCTGTCTGCCATATTAACACATAGCAGCAAAGGGTTTTGCAAATAAGCATAAACATACGCACATGCACATATGCCAGAATTACTGCCAATAACTGTCCAATGCCTTTGTACTCTGAACTTATATCTTTGTTGGGCTTTTTGGAATTATCCAAATAAACAAACCCGTAGTACTTTGGAATAACTGGACTTTGCGAAATAAACTTCTCGGGCGTTTTGATATTTTCAGAATATTATCGGTAAAGGCAGAAATGCTAAAGTTATTTATCATCATTTGCTAAAGTCATCAATTTAAGAAACATTTGAGAACTTCTGATGTGACTGAATAACTCACAAGCACTGTAATAGTCTTGTAATGTTATTTGTAAGAAAACACCTGTTATCAGTGTACAAAACATGCCAAGCAGCTGTACAGTGCGAATAAATCGAACATCTGTTGCCTTAAACTCAATAACTTTTTGAAATAGTTGCACTTTGCGAATAACTGCATACAGCACACTGAAATGTCCCCAAAATGGTGGTACCTTACTAGGCAACTCTTTACAGTACAAGAAGCACTTTGTAACCGAGGTACTTTGCGAATAGACACACACAGCACAAGAAACATTTTCGAAATAGCATTACTTTGACTGTATCACATGAAAGAGTTGCACTTTACACACAATGAACTCTTTGAAATACATAGACAGTAATAAGCACACACTGTAAGCACTTTTACACACTTTGAGATACTTTGAATAACTCTAGTTATGCCCTTGATATAATACAAAGTCGTAGTTATGCCCAAACACAGCACTTTGCCAAAACACATGCAATCGCCTTGCTTTATTTTCGTTTAATGTGCCCTTTCTTTTCTTATTATTGTAATTGTTTTGCTCATTTAAGCCCTTTTCATGCCCAATGTACATTTCCTGTGCTCATTTTACTCTAAACATGCCCAACTTTGCCTTTAACACACTCATTTTGCTTTAAACATACTTATTGTTGCTTTAAGTATGCTCATTTTTGCTTTACAGTTAATTGTTTCATCAAACACTTTTATCTTAAGCATTTTGTCTAGTTAACAAATGTTTCATACTTCCGCTTGCCTGATAATGCAGTTTGTGCCCTTGTAATGCCCCTTTATCGTCTTTCGTATCGAGTAAATAATGTGTTATTTCTCATTACCTTTGATTCTTTATGGCTATGTTCGTGCACTTTTCTCTCAGTTTTACCTTCACGGTTGTCTTTGCATCTCATGGCTCCGAATATTCTTTTCTCTTCCATCCCGGTTCTGACACCATGCCACTTTCTTATAAGGACACGAATAAATGAGTCTTCATGGGTTCTGTTCAAGCAGCTTTATTTCATACAAATACATTACTATTGCTGACTATTGACTATAACTTAAGTAACTTATATACAATTAATGACTATGATCATGCATGCTCACTCCCTGACTGCTCCTTTAAAATGGCAGTAGGGGATTGGACTTGTGCAGGATATATATGTGCATGTACAGCCTCCATGCTTCTTAAAGATATAAGCACATACTTTATACTATGATCTACAAGATTAAGCCAAGGGTCTTATTCCAGACATTCACCTATGCAAAAGCAAGAGAAAACATATCAGCTCTTCATATGTTATAATCTGTGCACCTTTTCACCCCATACCCCACCTCAACAACCCAAGATTATAGACTATTAACTCAAACATGCTTTTGGTTAGCCTTTTTTCTCTTTTTGTATTGTAATGCCTGCATGCTTTAATACTAAATAAGGAGAAATCAAAAGAAAAAAAAGGCATTTATTTACTTTAGTGTCTTTATCATATACTTAGAAATGGTTACATATTACATTATCGAAGTTTCAGTACTTCGAATACCATATGGCCGACACCATATAATCAAAGTAGTAAAACTTCGAAAATGTAATAAAAAAAACAAAAAACAAACATAAGTAACTGCTGTGAGCAGGGGGGCAAGCCCCCCTGCACCCCCCGCACCCCCGTACTTAAATATACCAACTTCGAGATTGCACTTTAACGGAGTTAAACACAGGAAAGGGAAGGTTTCCCTTTCCTATGCTGTAGCGCTATCTTGGAGTTGGTATATTTAGGTTGCAGGGGTGTGGGGGGTGCAGGGGGGCTTGCCCCCCTGCTTACATCCTTTACTTTTTCTTTCTTTCTTTTTTTTTTTTTCATTTTTTACAAACATTCGAATATTTAATCATTCGATCATTAAAGGTCGACCTTTAGTGATTCGAACAATTGAATATTCGATGTTTCAGTAGGAACCTCATAGAAATCTAAAAATGTCTTCTTATAAAACATGCAATTTTTATCATGAAAAGTTTCATAGAAATATTAAGAAAATAAATTTTTACTTACAGTTAGTTACCTTTTTCCTTCTTCCTCCCTTTAGTGTCCTTCCAAACATAAATCACATGAAATAAGCAAATGCCTTTCATTTCTCCACAAGTTTAAGAAAGTCAACAAAAGTCCACTCTTTCTGCCTTTTCTTATACAGCCATATTTCACAAATGTGGCTGATGTTTTGCCTTCTCACATTTATTCACTAATTTCCATGTTGCTGCACATCGTCCTCTTCATATTCATCTCCCAACTCCAAATTATGGTTTAATTCCAAGGTGTTTCTGATTCTTCTACACAGCTCCCGAGCTTTTCTCTTTCTCTCAAGCATTTTCCTTTGGAATAGTGTAAAAGGTTTCACTGGCAAAGTATCTCTCTGTGCTTTATTATCAAAAGAATGAGAAGCAGAGTCTCCTTCTGCCCGATGACTTATTTTTTGTTGGACAATCATTTATTATTTCCTTCTTAGCTTGTTCTTGATCAAAAATGACTTTGATCTTCCAGGAAAAAATATTCAAGACAGCTAGATACAGCAGCTTGTATCTCACATCTGCCTCTCTACATTCCCTGATTACTGAAATAAATGTATTTCTCTTCTGTATAGTGTACAGAGAATAATAATTTTCCACAAACATTCTACTCTCTCCAACTTTTAATACTTTGCCTTTTTGACACAGTTTTTCTCAGCTTTTTCTGCTTGGTAGGTTTGCATCTTTAAATACAGGTCTTGGCAGCTTTATCATGGCCAGATTTGGACATGCACATGGAGTGTCTTTTCAACTAACAGTTTCTGCTGTAGAATACCAGTCCAGTTGCTTATTTGCGCATTCATAAAATTAATACAATCTGTTCATTCTACTTTCTGGTACAGCAGAAAGTCTCAGACTTTCCCTACATGCTTGGTCCTATAATGCTACCATTTTTGAACCATCTCTTCTTGAATATTATCATACTAAATCAGCCTTTTCTTCATTTCGACCTCTGATTTCTGCAGTTTTATCACCTCATCTGAATATCTGTTTTTCCCAGCCTTTTCTTATTTGAGTTGGTATATTCCCTCAGTGTTTTGTTTATATCAGCTCTGAGCACATTTGACTTAATTTCTCCTCTAAATTACTGAAACCCATGTCTTGCACCAAAGGTGGAACTTGAACTGCTTTTTGCTGAATAGCTGCAGGATTCTTCTCAATCAGTATTTTCTCTCCATCTTTTCTAGTTGATTTTCTTTCAAGCCCTCTTAGTTTCTTCTTTGCTAGCATCCAGGCAGTGTATATAATAGCTGGTAACTGAATTTACTAAAACACCCAGTAAACAACCCAAAGCACTGAGTAGAGGAAGAGTCAAGCACCGGGCAGCTGATATAATAAACCAAGTTTATTGTAGGTCACAAAATCCACAAGATGTGAAACGCAAAACAGTCATACAGCGTTTTTCGGCAAATACAACAGACTTCATCAGACAAGAACCTATGCACAAATATGAAACCACTAGGAGGGCTGATTTGCTTACTGAATTTAGTAAAAGTGGCAGAGTTCATGGCCCTTGTTTTGCAGTTTTGTTTTTCACACTGGGAGAGCAGAAGTTAAGCTGTTAATCATTGTGTAGCCATCTTAGAAACTTCCCCTGTTTTTTTCTATCTTAATCAAAAATAATAACAGTTTTATTGTATGTATCATTCCAATATTGCAAACAAGCTACAGGGATAGCCATGGGAGAAGCAATGACCCTCAGTAAGGCAAATTTAGCACTAGCCAAATGGAATGAACAAACCATGTATACGTCTAAGTTCCAACAATATATTGCCTGCTATTGCAAATTATTGATTATATATTTACCATTTGGAAAGGGGGTGAGGTGAAACTTGAAGACTTTTTAACTTTATTGAAAGTTCAATCAAGTTCTTAAAGTTTATCACCAACCACAGCAATGTAAAGGTTGATTTCCTTGATTTAGTAGTCAAGAAAAACACAGTTGATAGGTCTTTCTTGAACAAATTGTTTCAAAAACCCAACAGAGTTATCCTCCTATTGTATGTCTCTAGCATACATCTAGAAGTCACAAAACATAATATGATAAAATCCCAGGAAATGAGGATAGCCAGGTTTTCCAAAGAGCTGAAAGATTTCCTAAAGAATTTTAAAGTTTAGAAAGGGATTTTCAAGAGGCTATGAGAGAAAGCTCCTTCACAACATACTGGATCCCATAAAAGACCTCAGAACAAGGGACACATCCAGCCTCAAACTGTTTAGCAGGATAATCAATGGATTCCGAATCCTATGCATCAACCCAGAAACTGAAGCAAGAAAGAGAAGTGTGGTTATCACATTTACACTCAATGAAAAAGAGATTTGAAAAATTATAAATGATAATTTGGTCATAATAGACAGTAACAAACTGATAGCTAAATATCTGGAACCAGGTCCACAATTTTCTTCAAAAGAGGGAGGAGTATCAGGGACATTTTGGAATTCAAAGACCCCGAATACAAACCTGGTAGAAAAAGCCACCTATGGATATAAAGCTCCCAAGTGCAGTTTTTGCAGGTATATGAGCAATTCCAACCACTTCACTTGCACAAACTCAGGGTGGAAATACTACAGTAAGGCCAAAAGTGAATGTAATAGTGAAATGTCTGTCTATAGGGCTCAATGCATGGTTTGCAACTGCTTCTATGTTGGCAAAATAGTCAACAAGATCAAGAAATGCATATCCCAGCAACTTTCAGACATCTGATTGAAAATGACAAAGAATGTGCTAGCCAAACATAGCATGAAAAAAAAAACAGGCCACAATTCTTACAGGTTCCCTTTATTCGACAAGGTTTGGTCTACCCCCTGGATGGGAACAAGCATGTCCTACTGGAGAAAAAAGAACAGGAGTAGCAGATTTGTCTGTATGCATGCAATAAACCTGGACTCATCATTAGCTATTCCATAAAATGTGCACTGGAACTGAGAATGTTTAACCACAGCTTGTACTATTAGCTGTAATTTCAGATTTTTCAGGTCAATAACATCAAATAAATGCAGTATTACACCACTTTGTGATTATAACTCCAATTTCCACCCCCCAACCATTTTTTTGCAAAATGAACAAGGGCTGCACTGTTCCTTCCCATTTACCACCACCCCCATCTGGGGATTTTTCTGGGCTGACAAAAGAATAAATTCCCTTTTCACTAACAGATGACCAAAGAAAATGAACTGTTGTCAAGTGATTGACAGAGGATGGATGCCACGTCGTTTTTATATCAGTCAAGGATTTTCTCCATTTCTACCAGCTGACTTTAACATTTCACTTATAGACAGGACTAACACAGCAATTAGAGCTACTCTTAGGAATGTCAAAGTCCAAGTGGTCTGTTTGTTGTTCATGTATGTGTATCCAATGTAACAGTTTTCAATTTCATAGTTCATTCTATCTAACCATTTTGCTTCTCTGTATAGAGTTTTTTTCAGGATCATTTCCGTTATAATCTTTACAATTTTTCTGTAGTTTTCACAAATCATTGTGTTTTCCTGACAGGTTTAATATACTAGGGCCAGTGTATTTATCTGTTGACCTGTGTACACTGACAGGCTTTTACTTACAGTTAGTGACATAAGTAATGAATAAATACTAGTAAACACAAAAATAATGCCAAGGAAGGAAGGCCCAAACTAGATTTCAAACAAAATATGCAACTACAATAGTTTATTGAGCACTTTTGTCCCTAAACATGGGACTTCATCAGAACAAAACAAAAAACAAAAAGCTGAATGCACACTTCATTTTTAATACTCTAAAATAAAATCATTGGATAATAGAATAATTGATGCAACATTGTTAAAATCACCAAGCATAAAAATGAGCTCCAATACAAGTAATAAAATAAAAAGTATATGTATGCATAAGATAATGTAAAATAATGTCTACATAGAGAAACACCTTTCATAAAGGAATAGATAACCATAATTTCATTGCTTTTATATTAAGTAATAGTTCAAGTGATACATATTCATTTGAACCTGGGGAGTGGTCGCATACAACCTGAGCTGCCAAAGTAATTCTCTGAATTCCAACATAACCTCCCATTCACCTCCTTGGGGGTTTACAAAAAACTGTTCTAAGATGGCAAAAGAAAATGAAAAGGAAGTAGTACTTGTTTGCAAAACAATTGCTTCACTGGGGAATAGTACCAGTTTACAAAATCATTATCTCATTATGATTGTTAGAATTATCCTGGCCTACATCAAGCCAAACACTACTATCCTATGCATTTGCAACAGAATTTCACCTTCACAATACTTGGAATATTTAGCTATAAACAAGGATCTGATGAAGCTCATCTAGCATGTGAGCAAAAGCACTTCAACTTTCAGGGCTATTTAACCACTAATACTTTGATAAGAAAGGTCTCACAGAAGTTTACAAAATGTTTTTTAATGCCCCATAAAAGTGGGATGCACTCTTGACAGTCCTAATCAGCCAATGGTTATGAGTTTTATTTCTTTTTGTGTTTTTATCTACAGGAAGCCCCATAAAAGCAGGGTCTGTCCAACTTTTGATAGAAGATTAGAATATGGTTGGTAACTCTATTAACCTGTGAGAGTGTGCAGTAATGAAACAAGAGACTTAAACGCAAACAGAGTGGTATACCAATGATCTGAATCCACCAACTTGACTCTCAACCCATAAATTTTTTTTTAAAGAAACAGTTATATACAGTGGATATAAAAAGTTTACATACCCCTGTTAAAATGCCAGGTTTTTGTGATATAAAAAATGAGACCACAATAAATAATTTCAAAACTTTTTCCCACCTTTGATGTGACCTATAACCTGTGCAATTCAATTGAGAAACAAACAAATCTGTTAGGGGAAAAATATAAAAAATAAAAAATGTACAGTACGCTGGTTGCATAAGTGTGCACACCCTTAAACTAATACTTTGTTGTGTGTGCACACCCTTAAACTAATACTTTGTTGTGTGTGCACACCCTTAAACTAATACTTTGTTGAAGTACCTTTTGATTTAATTACAGCATTCAGTCTTCTTGGGTACACACCTACCATCAATCAAAAAGACTCTGATTAACCCCAAATAAAGTTCAGCTGTCCTGATAGGATTTCCCTGACATTTACTCAGTTGCCTGTTGCAGAAAAACCCATGGTTCGTGGAGAGCTTACAAAGCATCAAAGGGATCTCATTGTTGAAAGGTATCAGTCAGGAGAAGGGTACAAAAAAATTTCCACAGCATTGGATATACCATAGAACACAGTGAAGAGAGTCATCAAAAAGTGGAGAAAATATGGGACCACAGTGATGTTGCAAAGAACTGGACTTCCCACCAAATTTGATGAAAAGACAAGACAAAATCTAGTCAGGGGAGTAGGAGCTGCATGAATTTCTGGCAAGTACTGGTTGTGTACTACATGTGACAACAATCTCCCGTATTCTCCATATGTCTGTACGATGGGGTAGGATTGCAAGACAGAAGCTCTTTCTTACACAGAAAAACATCCAAGCCTGGCTAAAATTTGTAAAACAATCCATCAAGTCTGCCAAAAGCATGTGGGAAAATGTGTTATGGTCTGATTAGACCAAGTTTGAACTTTTTGGCCACAATTAAGGTACGTTTGGCACAAAAACAACACTTCACATCACCAAAAGAACACCAGCAAGCATGGTGGTGGGAGTATCATGCTTTGGGGTTGCTTTTCTTCAGTTGGAACTGGGGCTTTAGTCAAGATGGACGGAATTATGAAAAGTTCCAAATACCAGTCACTTTTGGCCCAACACCTTCAGGCATCTGCTATAAAGCTAAAGATGAAGAGGAATTTAACCTTTCAGCACAACAATGACCCCAAGCATACATTCAAATCAACAAAAGAATAGCTTCACCAGAAGAAAATTAAAGTTTTGGAAAGTTCCAGCCGGAGCCCAGACCTAAATCCAACAGAAAATCTGTGGGGTGACCTGAAGAGGGCTGTGCACAAGAGATGCCTTCACACACTGACAGATTTGGAGCACTTTTGCAATGAAGAATGGGAAAATATTGTCAAGTCAAGATGTGCCATGCTGATAGACTCCTACCCAAGAAGACTGAATGTTGTAATTAAATCAAAAGGTGCTTCAACAAAGTATTAGTTTAAGGATGTGCACACACAACAAAGTATTAGTTTAAGGGTGTGCACACTTATGCAACCGGCATATTGTATGTTTTTTATTTTTTATATTTTTTCCTCTAATAGATTTGTTTTTCAATTGAATTGTACAGGTTATAGGTCACATTAAGTGTGGGAAAAGTTTTGAAATGATTTATTGTGGTCTCATTTTTTATATCACAAAAACCTGGCATTTTAGCAGGTGTGTGTAAACTTTTTATATCCACTGTATGTACAACAGTTTCTGTAATGAGAGCAATCTTGAATATACAAACATTGAAAAAATAGACGTTTTTACCAGTGTTGAGTCACACAATAAGACTGTTATGGCTTGTGGATTAATATAGAAAAAACAGGGTTGTTTTTTGTATTCCATGAAAACTAAGTCGAAAGTTAGATATAGACTAATGTAAAACAAAGGACCTGGGAACACAGTTGTGGTGAGGAAAGACCCACTGAATTAGAAGGATTCTGAAAACCTTATCAAATTTGTAGTACGGAGCAGAACTAATCTGAGGCTAATTGTGAAAACTATGCGTAAATTAGAAGCACAGCAAATTAGGAAGCTTCATTGCAGTCAATTAAAAGGCTAATTTGGAAACTAATCACAGCAACTGCTCCTCCCACATCACTTTCCTAAAATTAGGATAAAAGAGCAAAGCTTAGCTAGTACTACTATAAGTTTTTCTTGATCTGATGAAGCCTATAAGACAAAAGCACTGATCCAAATAAAGATTTTTTTTTCAATGCCTACTGACTCAAGGTGATTTTGAAGTTTGATGTTTTGAAGGGATTTAATACGAAAGCTTTGGAACATTTGGATAGAAGCTAAGGTTAAATCCCCTTCGTGGACCACAACCTGCTCTTGACCTATTCCCTTTAGTAGTCTCTAACCTGCAGAATAAACTTCTTGGTCTCACCCAACTCTATTACACTTCCCTCTCTTTTTAGTTGTTCTCAATACATTGGAGCCTTTGCGAGTTTTCTCAAGTAAATTCCAGCTCCCCCTTGCCTACTTTCTCTAACCCTAGTTGCAGTTATTGCTATTGGTAAAAGCTCCTTTATCCATTCATGTATTGGCTTAGTTCTTAGAATACTTTCTGCAACTTTATGAATATAGTATTCTATGTGGTGGTGATTCTTCTTCATAAAGATGAATCTGCATCCAAAATCCCACTCCTTATTTCTCACCCCCCCTCACTTCATCATCATCCCTTTTCACTTTGAATTTTAACCTTCCACTTGTGTTTTGTGTATAGCCTTTACTGTGTACCTCTAAAGTACCCCTTCAAATCAGATAATCCTAAACCACCTTGTCCTATTGGGAGAACAGACATCCCACATAACTCTTGCACTCTATCCCACAGAGATAATTTTTTTCAGCTCTTTATTAATTACTGTCCACAACTTTTCTTTTGGTTAATAAAAATATGCCTGGCCTGTATATAAAACTAAAGGGAATAAAACATTTTCACTGGTTCTTACTACCCATATCCATAAACAAGAGGTTCCAGTTTCTCAGTTTTTGTATTATATTTTTTGCCTCTTCTAACAAATCCTTAGCTGCCATAACAGAAGCCTTTTTAAAACATACTCCTAAATACTTCATATCATCATGTCACCATAAATATGGGTATTGCTGAATCAAGTCATGAGTGGGTGCATAATTTATGGCTGTAGCCTTTGTATTATTTTCATTTATTTTATATCCTGAAAAGACTTGAAACCGTCTCAAAATGTTCCATAATGCCAAGATGTCCTGGATTATTTATCAAGTACAAGATAATACCATCTGCAAATAAAGCCAACCTTTCTTAATTACCATACAAATTATATCCTTGAATTTCAGAGTCTCTTATTTTCTTAGCCAGTGGCTCTAAATATAAAGCAAACAACAAAGGTGAAAGAGGGTACCTCTGCCTGGTTCTTCTGTTCAAACACAACTTATCAGAGAGGAACCCTCTCACTTTAGTTCCTGGCTTCCGTCCTTCACAAAGCATCCTAATTAACCTTGCTATTCTACCAGGGAATACAAATGCTTCCATTGCTCTACTCATAAAATCCATCTTACTCTGCAAAATGTTTTCTCTGCATCAAGACCTACCAGAAACAGTGGTATTTTCTTATACCATGCTTCCCTCTGGATCATCATCATTCTGTTAATGGTGTTAAATGTTTACCTTCCCTCCACAAAACCACACTGATCCATACCTATCAATTTTGTAAGCACCTCATAGTTCATAGGTTCATAGTCAAGTACTAGCTTAGCTACCCTTGAGGGCCATTTTAAGCCTAGTTCATTTTTCTTCCAAAAGTGAGACTCAAACCCTGTATCTTGTGCCTGTGAGGTAAACACCTTAACCATTGCAGAAACACACAGCCTTTTCATTTCTTTTATCTAGTATAGACACAAACATTTTATAATCATGGTTTAAAAATGAACTGGGTCTATATGAGACTGGGTCTGATGGGTCCTAATCCTCTTTGGGTAATACAGCCACCACAACTTTCTTCCAAGGTGCTGGTGCTCTCCCTCCTTTTAAAATGCTGTTAAACTAAATCTTCCAAATCTTTATCACTTTCTTCACTCTTAACTTCCAAACTTCCACAGGACTACCATCTGTTCTTGGAGGCTTACCTGTATACCAATAATACATCACCATTTTTATTTCATCTCCTATTTTAATTCAGTTGTTGAGGCTCAACTTTCTCTAATTTTGACATAATTAAGTCTTCCATAAATATTTCCATTTTTGCTCTTTCTTGATTTACTCAGTCCTTTGCTTTATACAAATTTTCATAACATTTCTGAACTATCTCTAATACCTCTGTAGAATCTGTGGTTATTTTTTTGTCACAGGTTCCCCAGTTTTGTGACAACCTTTTCTACATTGTGTTGTCTAAGTCACTGTGTGACAACCCTCCCCTGGGCCAGTAATCTATGAGCCTCAATCCTCACTACTGACAGCAGTGGGGAACATTCACTTGGAACAAAAATAGATACACACAGTAATTTCAGATACAGCTCTCTGCACCAAGTGCAATTTTGCTTAAGAGCACATAAGGAACACACTCAGTCCTGGGACTGGGTTTTCGTCTCCAGGCCACAAATAAGACTTCACCTTTCTCTCTGCAGAAATCATTGCTCTGTGTCTCTGCTCCAAGTAGCTGATACACACACTGTTTGAGAATTTATTTTCACACAAACAAACACCTGGGAAAGGCTAGCACAGATTTACCAGCTATACCTACTCTGCCCAGACTATAAGGTAGATTCACTGCCACTAGCCAGCTACTTTCGGGCTCTTACCCAGGGTACCCAATTACTCTTAGTTAAATTAATACTATATAAATGTTAATATTAACCTAGCACAATACTTTCAGGAGCATGAAGCACATAGTGAGTGCCACCAAATAAATGCAATTACTCTCAGATGTTAAACTTTTTTCTAAAAGGCCAGCCACAATGAAAGGTTTTGATATATGTAATAAATAATAAAATAGAAAACATGAAAATACCGAATATTTATTTACAACAAATACCAGAGTTTCATTTCGCAGAAAATATAAAAATAACACAGATGGAAAGACTCGGACAGATGCAGAAAAAAAGAAGTTATATACTTACAGTAACATTCCATGTGTGTTGTCCATCTCCACCTTTATTCTCACTTGTGAGTCAGATCCAATATATCGGATCCATCTCAGCCTTTTACAAAAGCTCGAGGCCTTCAGCAAAGCTCATGGACATTCTCCCTTGCCCATAATGTGGTTCCCTACATCCCTCAGATCTTGTTTGCCCATGATAAACATTAGTGGAATTAAAGGTAAAACTATTTATAGCTTAAAAGGAACAAATGGTTTCTGAGGCTATAAAGTCCAAATATATTCAATTACTACTATCCAGTCTCCCAAGAGCATAGGCAGGGGGTGGGTGGGTGGGTTGCGAGAATAAAGGCGGAGATGGACAACACACATGGAACGTTATGATAAGTACATAACTTCTTTATGTTATGTTGTCAATCTTGCCTTTATTCTCACTTGTGAGACCACATCCCAAGCTAACTGATTCTTGGGTGGCTCATGAGACAATATTCCTCAGAACCATAGAACCAAAGGATGCTCTACTCCCGGAGGCCAAATCTATTTTGTAATGAGCAATAAAGGTATGAAGGCTTGCCCATGTGGCTGCACTGCAGATATTACCCAAAGACAGCCTAACTTGGAAAGCTGAGGAAGTAGCCATTGCCCTGGTGGAATGAGCTTTAACAGGTGCAGGGAGAGTTTTGTTCTTAGAATTGTAAATAAAGGAAATGCATTCAGAAAGCCATTTGGATAAGGTAACCTTAGATATTGGTAGGCCTTTCTTAGTGCTAGAATAGGAAACAAATAGCTGATCTGATTTTCTATATTCTGCAGTTCTATGTAGGTAAACATGCAATTGTCTATCAATGTCCAAGAGGTGCAATGAGTATTCCCCTTTATTCTGAAAATTTGGGAAGAACACAAGTAACTCTATAGATTGAGGTTACTTTCTGATACAACCTTGGGCTGAAAGGAGGGGTTGATATGTAAAGAAACTCTGTCATTATGAAAAATCAAGTATGGTGGATTGACAGATAAAGCTTGTAATTCTGAAACTCCCCTCACTGAGGTAATAGCTACCAGGAAAAGCATCTTCCAAGAAAAATACTTTAAGTCACAGCTAACAGAAGGATCAAATGGAGGATAGATAATATGTGACAGCACAAATTTTAAATTCCAAGGTGCAGACGGAGGGACCAAGCTAGGAAAGATGTGCAGCAGGTAAGGGTTACAAAGGATAATGAGGGAAACTTACTCACAAGCGTGGAGAGTGTGTTGAACAGATGGAAAGAGTACTTTGAGGGGCTGATGAATGAAGAGAATGAGAGAGAGAGAAGGTTGGATGATGGGGGTAGTGAATCAGGAAGTGCAATGGATTAGCAAGGAGGAAGTAAGGATAGCTATGAAGAGGGTGAAAAATGGAAAGGCTGTTGGTCCAAATGACATACCTGTGGAAGTTTGGAGGTGTTTAGGAGAAATGGCAGTGGAAATTTTAACCTGATTGTTTAATGAAATCTTGGAAAGTGAGAGGATGCCTCAGGAGTGGAGAAAAAGTGTTTTGGTACTGATTTTTAAGAATAAGGGTGATATGCAGAGCTGTAGTAACTACAGAGGGATAAAATTGATCAGTCTCATTATGAAATTATGGGAAAGAATAGTAGAAGCTAGGTTAAGAAGGGAGGTGATGATTAGTGATAAGCGTTTTTGGCTTCATGCCTGGAAATAACACTACAGATGCGATGTTTGCTCTGAGAGTGCTGATGGAGAAGTACAGAGAAGGTCAGAAAGAGTTGCATTGTGTCTTTGTGGACTTAGAGAAAGCACTTGACAGGGTGCCTAGAGAGGAGTTGTGGTATTGTATGAGGAAGTCGGTAGTGGCAGAGAAGTATGTAAGAGTGGTACAGGATATGTACAAGGGTAGTGTGACAGTGGTGAGATCTGCAGTGGGAGTGACAGATGCATTTAAGGTGGAGGTGGGATTACATTAAGGATCAGCTCTGAGCTCTTTCTTATTTGCAGTGATGATGGACAGGTTGGCAGACAAGATCAGACAGGAGTCCCCGTTGACTATGATGTTTGCAGATGACATTGTGATATGTAGTGAGAGTAGGGAACAGGTTGAGGAGACCCTGGAGAGGTGGAGATATGCTCTAGAGAGGAGAGAATGAAGGTCAGCAGGACTAAGACAGAATATATGTGTGTGAATGAGAGGGACGATAGAAGAATGGTGAGGATGCAGGGAGTAGAGCTGGCAAAGGTGAATGAGTTTAAATACTTGGGATTAACAGTTCAGAGTAATGGTGAGTGTGGAAGAGAGGTGAAGAAGAGAGTACAGGCAGGGTGGAGTGGGTGGAGAAGAGTGTCAGGAGTGATTTGTGACAGACGAGTACCAGTAAGAGTGAATGGGAAGGTCTACAAGAGGGTACTGAGATCAGCTATGTTATATGGGATGGAGACAGTGGCACTGACAAAAAGGCAGGAATCAGAGCTGGATGTGGCAGAGTTAAAGATGTTAAGATTTGCACTGGGTGTGACGAGGGTAGACAGGATTAGGAATAAGCATATTAGTGGGTCAGCCCAGGTTGGATGGTTTGGAGACAAGGCCAGAGAGGCAAGATTGCGTTGGTTTGGACATGTGCTGAGGAGGGATTCTGGGTATATTGGGAAAAGGATGTTAAGAATGAAGCTGCCAGGTAAGAAGAAAAGAGGAAGGCCTAAGATAAGGTTTATGGATGTGGTGAGAGAGGACATGCAGGTGGTGGTGTGACAGAGCAAGATGCAGAGGACAGGAAGAAATGGAAACAGATGATTTGCTGTGGCAACCCCAAATGGGAACAGCCAGAAGAAAAAGAACAGTTTTCATGTAGGTGACCTATGTGACAAAATTAAAATATGTCTAATAGGGGAGAAAAGGGAAGAAAGCCTGGCTATCAGGGGAAATGGAGCAGCCAAGCTGCCAGTTTGAGGTTGTTTAGATTGGGATGAACTATTCTTGATGGGTGAGTCAGAAGATCTGGAAAGGGGTCCAGAATCCATGCTTTGTCCTGAATATGAGGCTGGAGGAAGAGGAACCAAATCTGTCAAGACCAATAGGGAGCAATTAGGATTATTGCATCTTCAATAAGCTTGCTTTCTGAAGTAGTTTGGGAATTACAGGAATTGGTAGAAAGGCATAAAGAAGTCCTGGGGGCCAATCGTGAACAGGTGCATCCCTTGGGAACTCCCCCAGAAGAGGGACCAGGGCAAAATAGCTGCTATATTTTGCATTGGTGGGTGAAGCGAAAAAGGTCACAGCAAGGCTAGCCCCATTTCTGGAAAATCTCTTCTGCAACTTTTTGATTGAGGTACCATTCATGTGGCTAAAGTATAGTATGGCTCTGCTCAATATGTCTGCTATTATGTTGGACCTCACTGGAATGTGCGTTGCTATCAAAAAGTGATTGGAAGATGTTGCCAGACCCTTATGGTTTCCCGACAATGGGGGTAAGATCTGGTTCCCCCTTGCTTGTTTATGTACCAGACCAGAGACATGTTGTCAGACCAGATTGCAATCATTCCCAAAGGAAGGGAGTCTTGAAATGATTACAATGCTAAAAGCACAGCCCACATTTACAGGATGTTTATGTGCAAATAAGCCTCATGTTGATGCCAGATGCCTTGGACTGTCTTTCCCAGATAGTACCCCCAACCCTATCTGGTTAGCATCCATGGTCATCTTTTGTAATTTGATTTTATATATTCCTTCAATATTTCATTTAGTTTAATCACCTCTGAGGAAATTTGTTTTATATTTTTCTTATAAAATAATGGAAGCCATCTCTTGAGACAAAGCTGAAGCTTGCACTGCATTTTGCTGAACATCTGCAGGATCCTTCCCAGCAAGTGTTTTCTCGTTACCTTTTCTGGTTGATTTTCTTTCAGGTTCTCCAAATTTAATCTTTATTAGCATCCAGAGAGTGTACATACTAGCCTATAATTAACTTTTACTCAAATAAAGTTTCAATGACACTCCTTTTTCTCAGATTCTGTTATCATACTGGGATTGCAGAAATTAAGCTGTTGATCAGTGTGCAGCTATCTTGGAAGTCCAAGTCTATTTACAATTGCATTCTTGAGATTTTCAGATACCAATCGTAGACATTGTGTATCAAACTGCACTGGCTGAGACTATAAATATAAGCAATTAATAGTTTCTCCTTCTTCTCACCAACCTCCAAGTTAGCATCTAAAGACACCTCAGGGTTTTCTTGGGGGAAAGTTTTTATTTATTCATTTACTTATTTATTCTTTGTTAACTGGGTTGGTCAACCCATTTCAAGAAAGACCTGAGGTATTAGTTATACTGCTATGAGAAATTTAACCAGAGCATCAGGGTACTTCCTCTGCTCGTCATTGTTACTAATGGAAATCATTTTGCATGAGCACTTCCTGTTTCCATTCCAGACATGGAGGTAGCTTGGAGAAACAGGGAGGTAGATGGACATAAAAGGAACAAAGAATGCATGCAGGAGTCTGAGGAAATGCTTCAAAGAAATTTGTTTGATGGAGATGAGTTGTGAAATCAAAGATGTATAATTATAATTATCCAGTCAGGAGGGTTGTGGGATGATTTACCTAAAGAAATGGTGATGAAGAGTGAGCCAGAAAAGGAGATGTTTCCTGGGGGTACATTATGGCAAAAATACAAAAGGAAGATGCAGAGACAGTCCTGAAGAATAGCAGTGAGATGGAAGAAAAAACATATGCAGTAAAAGTACAAGAAGGCAAAAGGGGAGTTGCAGAAAAGAAAGAGGTAGAAGAAAATGAAAAACATAAGTACGTGGTAAGTATTCAAAGTTAAAAGATAAAGAAATGGACAGGTATGAAGTGTGGGACAATTAATAGCTCCTTTGGCTGTAAAAGCACATGAGGTAAGAGCACTTATTCTTATTAACACAGAGACATTTTCTGACATATTTGAGACTGTTTTTTCAAAAGAAAATTTTCTTGAAGAATATGGAAAAAAAGTCTGTAACCCATGCAATTTTCATGTGATAATTACATTTAAAATGGAAGCAAAAAAGAAAATTCATATACAAATTTTAGCAGAGGTGAAAAGAGGGACTTTGAATGGACATTTGAAGACTTTATGTAAGGAAGTACTGGGCATTACAAAAGTTTATGATAAAAGAGGTTTATGGACTGATGGATAGGAGTGTAATATTTTGTTAAAAATAAAAAGAGAAAAAATTATACATATACCAAGCATAATAAATGTGGAATAGAGGTGTCATACATGTGTTTTTTGTGACCAAGAAGGACATTTGATAAGTAATATGGATAAAATAAAATGTTATATTTTTGGGGAAATTGGGCATGATACAAAAATGTGAATTGAAATGTTATAAATGTAACAAATTTGGACATTTATGGATGGATTGTAAAAATGAAAATAAGAGTAAGGAAAAGAAAGAGAAGAAAATGAACACAGAGAAGAAATTTTAAAAGTAATAGAAATAGAAGAAAAATTAGATGAGAAAAATAAAGAGAACATAGAAAAACATATTGATAAAAGTTTAAAAGAAAGAAAATTAAAATTCAAAGGATAAGTACAAAAGAAAAAAGGAAGGAATGGATGAATATCTACAGTTAATGGTTTGAGTTGGTAAAATGGTTAAGGTTTTTGACTCACAGACACAAGGTACAGTGTTTGATTCTACTTTTGGAGAAAAATTGGATAGGCTTAGAATGGACCATTAAGGTAGCTAGCCTAGTAATTAGCTAAGAACTTATGAAATCATGAATCTAAGGAAAAGGTAAATGAAACTTTCAGAGTGCTTTCTTTAAGTATTAATATATTGAGAATATAATAAGGAGAATAAGGGTTTTGGAGTGGTATAATACATGTGATGTAGATGTAACTGTATTAGAAGGCAGAAGCTTTTTAACAAATTAAGAAAAATTACAGAGAAACTATGGGGAAGAAAGATAATCAATTTGGGAAATGAGAGATTTTCTGGAATAGCTGTATTATGAAGAAATACAGTAAAGATATTAGATGTAACCTTAGCAAAAATGAAAAGATTAACCATTGTAGATTTAAAATGGAAAGAACAAATATATAAAATTATAACATTATATTAATTGTTAAGCAATGAAAAGCTTATTTCATCAAATTTTAGACTATGTAGTGATAAATATGAATATTATAACAGCAGGAGAATTTAACTGCGATTTAAGAGGCAAGCACAAAATGAAAGGAGAGGTTACAGGAAAAAGGTTAGAAGTTATAAGATGTGGTAAGTTAAAACTTTGGGACAAAATTCATGGACTCATAAAAGGTACTTAAAGAACTAAAATAGATTATTTTATAGTATCAGAAGGTTTAGTTATAAGAGAAGGAGAGGTAGTTGAAACACGATTTTCTGATCATCTTGCAATATGGCTAAAGATAAAGGAAATCAAAGAGTATATAAAATAGGCAAAAGAATAAAAATGACAAATGAGAAAGCATGGTATGAAGAAGGAAAGAGATTAATAATACAGTTATGTAAAGATCATATTATTATGAGAACATTTTATAAAAAGTGGTCTGAATGGTGGGTGATATGTAAGTAAAAATATAAAAAATGTTTTTTTTTACAGTGGAGATATGATGTGAGAAAAGTAGAGAAAGAAAAATATAACCGAACATATATTGATGCATTGGAAGATTTAGTATATAATGATAGAAAGTACTTTGACCAGGAAAAATAATTATATGAAGGAATCAAGAAAAATACAAGAATTGTTATATAAGCCAAGATATTTTTGCAATGAAAAAGAGAAAATGTACTAAGTTACTTAAGCAGATTTCTTTCAATAAACATCTTTATTAAATTATCACAAATGACATAGGCAGTCTTACTTTTATATAAATGAACAACAAACAACACTGACACCACTTTAGTTGCAAATATTATACATTGCAGACACCATTGAAACAACTGTAGATGCAAACATTATACATCAGTTATAATATATCCAGTCATTGTCAGTTAAGCATTATATGGCTCATTCAAATCTTGCCTCTTAAACCTAATTCTTTCTCTGCATATATTGTTCCCACAATTCCCATTTTTTCTGTCTAGTTTGCTCCATCCCTTGTCTAAAGATCCCAGTTCCAGTTGTTTTATCTCTGTTAATTTATTCACTACTTGTAATAAAGTTGGTCTAAACTTTGATTTCCATTTTCTAGTAATTGCTTTTTTGGCAGCCACCATAATTAGATTCAGCAAGGTTTTGCTATGTCTAGGCAATTCTGATTCTGTATCATAGTTCAAAAAATCATCTGCTCAGTCAATCCATTCCACTCACCCAGTACCTCCGACAGAACAGTTCGCAGGGAATCTCTAAAGTCTGCCAGCTCATTACACTCCCCAAAAATAAGTTCCAAGCCACCTCTCTGTTGCCTATCACACCTACATCATTTGCTATCCACCTGTTCTAGATTCTATTAAAAACTCTACCAGTGCTGGTCTTTCATTTAGGACCCCCTATTTCTTTCTCTCTGGCTATACTCTGACATCAATCCTTGATAGGGAAGGAAATTTCTAACCTGCAGTCCAAATAAATTCTTGACCTCTTCCCATTCTATATCCCTTCACTTTCCAGTTATTTGCTCCCAATACATTGGTTCCTTTGCCAGTTTTCTCCATTAAATTCCAGCCCCCTCTTGCCTATTATCTGTATCCCTAACCACAGTCATCCCTATCAGAAGAATCTCTTTTCTCCATTCTTGTGCTAGTTTAGGTCTTAGAATACTCTGTATGATTTTTGTTGCTCTCATTAAGAGTCTGCATCCAAAATCCCAGTCTCTCTTTATTTATTGAGCTTCTCCCCTGTATCATCATCATTCCTTTCCACTTTTAATTATAGTTTTCCACTTGTGCTATGTATAAGAGCCTTAACTGTGTTGCTCTAAAATACCTCCTCAAATTGGGAAATCCTAGTCCACCTTTTTCTGTTAGAAGAATCAGCTTATACCACTTGATCCTTACTGTCTTTCTTTCCCAGATAAAATCTTTCAACTCTTTCTTAATTGCTATCCACAGCTTCTCCTCTGGTAGATAAAATATGCCTGACCTATGTATAAGACTAAAGGGACTAAAAACATTTTAGTTGCTAGTGTCTTAGTATCCATATCCATATAACAGTTTCCAGTTTCTTAATTGTTGTATTATCTTCTGTTTAGTCTCTTCCTATATATCCTTAGCTGCCACAACAGTGTCATTCCTAATCCATACTCCTAAATACTTCATTTTATCCTGTCCCCATAAATATGGATATTGTTGGACCAATTCATGTGTGGGTACATAATTTACCACTTTTGCCTTTATTTTTGCTTCATTAATTTTGTATCTCATTCCTGAGAAGATTTGAAACTGTCATAAAATGTTCCACAACACTGTAATGTCCCTTTCTGGTTTTGTCATGTATAGCTGACTTTGAGGGAACATGGGCAAAATTCTTGGCTCAGCTTATAAGGACCTCTAGGTCAATAGCCTAGTATCATACTATGAGCCTATAAAATAATATCATCTGCAAATAGAGACAGGTTTTCCTGACTACCATACCAATTATATCCTTGAATTTCTAAGCTCCTTATTTTCTTTGCCAATTGTTCTAAATGTAATGCAAACAGCAAATGGGAAAGCAGACAACCCTGCCTCTCTACTCAAGCAGAAGTTATCAGAGATGACCCCACCCACTTTAATTTTTACCTCCGATCCTTCATATATACTCCTAATCAACTTTAGAATTGTATCAGAGAAGGCAAATGCTTCCATTGCCCTGCTCATGAAGTCCCGGTCTACTCTGTCAAATGCTTTCTCTGCATAAAGACCCACCAATAACAGTGGTATTATTTTACATTCTGATTCCCTCTGGTTCATCAATGTTCTGTTAATATTGTCAAATATTTGTCTGCCCTCCACAAAATCACACTGATCCATAGCTAGCAGTTTTGGTATCACTTTTCCCATTCTTTTAGCCATTATAGACATAAACACTTTATAATCATGGCTTACTATTGAGATGGGCCTGCATGAAGCTGGAGCCGATGGATTGTTACCCTCTTTAGGTATTGCTGTTACTACCACCTTCTTCCAGGATGCTGGTACTTCTCCTCCTTTTAAAATACTGTTAAACATAACCATCCACATCTTTATCAGTTTTTTCCCCTCCTAGCCTCCAAACGTCCACAGGGATACCATCTATTCCTGAGGACTTTCCTGTAGATTGGTTATACATAGCCATTTTTATCTCATCTCTTCCTATCCTAACTGTTAGTAATTGAGCCTCATCTACCTCTAACCTTCGCATATTTAATTCTTCCATAAACATTTGCATTTGTACCTTTTCTTGATTTCCATATTTCTCTGCTATATAGGAACTTTCATAAAATTTTCGAAATATTTCTACTACTTCTGCAGGATCTCTTGTTATCTTACTTGTTATGGGCTCCCTAAGCTTGGTGACAGCCCTTTCCACTTTCTGTTGCCTGAGTCATTGTGCTAACAGTTTTTGTGCTCTAGAATTATTATAAAAAAAAAAGTTACTTAACAGGAATCTTTCTAAACTTCTGCATATTATCAAGGTAATCCCTTATTTTCTGTTTAGCATTCTGCAGTTACTGCTGTTCTTGTTCTAAGAGATTCCCCCTATTTTGCAATACTTTAATATTTGTCAGTCCCTCTAAATAATTCTTGTTACTTCTTAGCCATATCTCCCATTCCTTTATCTCCACCCTAGTTTTAACCTCCACTTTAATTTTATGTTACTCCTTAGTTATATTTTCAGAAGAAATTTCTATCTTCTCTAGTAGCTCTTAAATTAATTCCAAAACCCATTATTTAAATTCCTCTCTTTTCAGCCAATAGGTGGAAAGCACCAGTGTCTCATTTTTATTTCATTACCTTGCATTTTTATCTTAGTTATTATTGGTGCATGATCTGAAATAGTTATTTGGTGCATTTCAAGACCTTCAATTAAATGTACATGTTCCTGTGAGATATAAATTCCATCTAGCCTAGCCCAGTTTTTGTATCTTGGAGAATAATATGTAAATTCACCCAAACATCTAGTACTGAATTCACATCATCCATGCCAAACATTTTCATAAAATTCTTCAAATATCTACCCTCCTTTGTTATATTTCCCCTTCTAGGCCCCCCAGACACATCTTCACTGTTGCAAGTGAAATACCAGTCCCCACCTATAAGTAATATTCCTTGCTGAAAGTTAATTATTTCTCCCAGAATTTTCTTAAGTTCCATTATAGCAGTTTTAGGTGGAATGTAAATGCATGCCAGTATAATCCTCCTCCCTTGCCAGTAGCTCCTTAGTACTAAATATCTTTCATTATTATCTTTTATTCCCTCTTCTATCACTATTGTAGCTCTTCTTGCAATTAATATAGGTACTCATCTTTTTCTTTGCCCAAGATATTCCATTGAATAACCATCCTGAAAACCTTTCTTTATCAAATTCACATGTTCGGTTCTTTTCAGGTGTGTCTCCTGTAGCATAGCTATTTATACTCTACATTTTTAATATAGTTCATTACTCTTTGTTTTTTATATTTAGCTGTAAGACTAATCAGATTGAAAGACATCACAGAAAACATAATTTTCTTATATAGTTATTATTACCACCATTTATGTATAACTGATTTCTTTGTTAAATGTCTAGTTCCAACTTTTATGTTACATGCATATACTATTCGACAGGTTTTTTTTTTATACAATTGTTTGTTTCTTGTCATATCCATCTGAGCCTATCTTACATAATGTTTTGTTTTTTCAAAGGCCCTCAAACAGAACAAACAGCCCCCCCAAAACCTATTAACTTAATAACAACACATAAAACTATGTACATCTTCAAATATGGAAGTTTTTGCTTCCTAATAACAACAAATGTTCCACATTGCTAGCCACACAGACAGACTAGATTTAACCAAAAGGAAAGGTTAGTCATGCTAAGACGCATGGTACAGCCTGTGCTATTAGTAAGTGCTATTTGATTTTGTCTGTCTTTATTGCTGAGAAAACACTTGAATGCTTTCAGTAAACACTTTATCCAATCCATTTCTCTTTATCAAATAACATGCAAATCAGACACAAAACTGCTAAAGGTACCTTGTTTACCAGAAAAAGAAAGCCTTATCCAGTATTCTTTTTCATTTATATGCTTTGTAATTAACTTGTTACTGGATAATGCCAAGGGTCGTAACCCAGTCATTTCCCTATGCAATCATGTGAAAAAGCACACTGATTTTTCTTTTGTCATACTCTCTTAACTGGATCTTTCCTCTCTCCTCCACTTCTCCTCTCTCCCATTTTTTTTTACATCGCAGTGCCTACATTTCTTAAAATTAATAAAGAAAAAGAAAAAAAAAACAAAACAAAAGCACCTGTTTATATTAGTATACCCACTGCATTTCAAAAAAAGGAGAAAGCTTTACTTCAAGTCTAATTGGTTTTGTCTTATCTTTAAAGCCCTCCCAGCTGAGAAAACCCCTGATTGCTTTCAGAGAACATTATGTCCCAGCCAGTTTATTTTTCTTTTTTTCCCTTTTCCCTCAGCCAATCCCACTAGACTGCCTCCAGTTTCTCTTTATCAGATTATCTCCATGGAGAAATGAGAACCAGACAGCCAGTTTCTCTTTATCAGATTGTTTCCATAGAAACATGAAGACCAGCTGCAGAATTGCTACTAAGTATACTATACTAAGTATACATGCATTAGCTAGAAAAGAAAAACTCATAATATTCAATATTCTTTTTCATTTACTTCCTCTCTCTTAAAACTAATCAATCTAAGGTCCCCAATACAGTCATTTCTCCATAGAAGAATGAAAAAAAGAGCACATTAATTTTAACTTTGGCATTCCTTTTTAACCAGGATTTTTTTACATTGCATTGCCTGCATTTCTCAAAACTGCACAAGAAGAAAGAGAGAAGAGGGGAGAAAAAGAAAACAACAGCAACTATATACAATCCCCATTTTACTTAAAATAGCATGCAAAGAAAACCATGCACTACAAGTACAGTACTATTAAGAAAATAAAATATTTTATTTATTTACTTACAGTTAGCTTTCTCCTCTCTGTACTCCTTCCCAAAGCATTTTTCCAAGCATTAAGGACATGAAGTAGGGCATATGCTTTAGAGCCCCCCACAAATCCAAGAAAGTTTGAAAAAGTCCAATGGTTCAAGATTTTCTTGTTTTGTCATATTTCACAAATATAATTATTGCATTGTAATCCATATTGAGTTGCTGGTTTTATTACAATTCTTCTCCATCTCCCAAATAAATCATGTCTCTGCTTAATTTCCAACATACTCTCAATTCTTCTGGTCAACTCTCATGCTCCCTTCCTTCGGTGCAACATTTTCCATTGAAATACTGAAAAGGTTTCACTGTGAAAGTCCCTCTGTGGGCTTTCTTACTAGAAGAACAAGAAGCAGAATCTCCTTCTGTTTCACAGCTCAATTTTTTTGTTGGTCAAACTTTTGTATTTCCTCCTTAGCATGCACTTCATCAAAAAATTATTTTGTCCCTCCAGGGAAGAATGCTTTAAAGACATCTGGCTACAGCAGCTTGAATCTCACACCCACATCTTGACATTCACTGAATAGTGGAATGAATTTACTCCTCTTCTGCCTGGTGTACAGTAAGTAATCATTTTCCACAAACACTCTGCTGTCTTCCACTTTTAGTATTTTGTCCTCCTGCCACAGTTTTGTCAGAAACAACTCTTTCTGCTGGTAGGATTGCATCTTTACTATTACTGGTCTAGGTTGCTTTCTTATAGTTAGGTTTGGAGCATACACGTGATGTGACCTATCAACTAACAACTGTTGCTGTGAAATACCAGTCCAGTTGCTTATTTGTGCTTTCATAAAATTAATGCAGTTGGTTCCTTCCAGCTTCTCCAGTATAGCTGAAAATCTCAAGTTATCCCTTCATGCTCTGTCCTCTAATTCTATTATTTTTTTAACATTTCTTCCTGAGCAGTCAAATATTCAGCCAGCCTTTTCTTCATTTGACCTCTGACTTTTGCAGCTTTAGCATCTCATCTGAATATCTGTTTAAAACGTCTTCCATTTTTTCCAGCCTTTTGTTGTTTGTGTTGATATACTCCATCAGTGTTTTTAGTTTAACCAAGTCTGTATGCAGTTGTCTAATAACCTCCTGTAGGTTATTGGAAGTCATGTCTGAAGGTTGCTTTGCTTTTTGCTGAACAGCTGCAGAACTTTCCCCAGTCAGCGTTTCTTCCTCACTTTTTGTAGCTGATGTTTCCGGGTCTTATGTATTTCTTTAGTCCTGGCATCCAGGCAGTGTACTTAGTGGCCAGTTACTGAAATTTGCCCATAAATGCAAGTCTGCTGGCCTTCTCTGCTGAGTTTCTATTTCCACACTGTGAGAGCTAGAAACAAACTGTTAATTAGTGTGCAGCCATCTTGGAATTCCCCAAGTTACTTAAGCAGATTAGTAAAGGAAGATGGTAGTGTAATGGGAGAAATAAAAAATGTAAAATGAAAAATAGAAAGAAATCAAGAAAAGATGTTTAAAGAAAAAGAACATAGTGAAAAAAACCCATGGAAACTAGAAAAGTTAACAGAAAGAGAAAATAATGAGTTGGATAAGGAGATTTCTTTATATAAGTTAAATAAAGTATTTGGACAACTAAATATAGATTTGGCTGCAGGACCAGATGGAATAGGGTATACAATTTAAGGTATTGGCAAAAAATATTTTTAAAGATTTTAAATGAATGATTAAATGAAGCTTTTATGTATAAATAATTATGTAGTGGAATACATAAATTCATACTGTTTTTGATGATAATAGTGGAGCACAAAACTTTTAGCACAATGATTCAGGGAACAGAAAGTAGAAAGGGCTGTTGCCAAGCTTAGGGAGCCTATAACTAGGAAACAAGAAATCCTATAGAGGTATTAGAAATATTTCCAAAATTCTATGAAAGTCTGTATAAAGCACAGAAATATGGAAATCAAGAAAATATACAAATAGAAATGTTTATGGAGGAATTAAATATGCCAAGGTTAGAGGCAGATGAGGCTAATTACTAATAGTTAGGATAGAAGGAGATAAGATAACGATTATGATATATAACCAATCTACAGGAAGGTAGATGAGGCTAATTACTAATGGTTAGGATAGGAGGAGATGAGATAAAAATTATGATATATAACCAATCTACAGGAAAGTCTCCAGAAATAGATGGTATTCCTGTGGACGTTTGGAAGCTAGGAGGGAAAAAACTGATAAAGATCTGGAGGTTTTTTTAACAGTATTTTAATAGGAGGAGAAGTACCAACATCCTGAAAGAAAGCAGTGGAAGATGTAATATTTAAAGAGGGTAAAGATCCATTAGACCCAGCTTCATACAGGGCCCGTTTCAATACTAAACCATGATTATAAAGTATTGATGTCTATAATGGCTACAAGAATGACAAAAGTAATGCCAAAATTGATAGATATGGAGCAATGTGGTTTTGTGGAGGGGAGGCAAACATCTGACAACATTAACAGAACACTGATGATCCAGAGGGAAGCAGCATGCAAGAAGATACCATTGTTGGTGGATCCTAATGCAGGGAAAGCATTTCACAGAGTAAGCTGGGACTCTATGATCAGATCAGTAGAAATATTTGAATTTCCTGAAAAAAAATTATAAGGTTCATTAGGAGGATATATGAGGGACTGAAGGTGAAAATTAAAGTGGATGGGCTCCTTCTGATAATTTCTATTTCAGCAGAGGAATCAGGTAGGGGTGTCCTCTTTTCCCTTTGTTATTTACATTATATTTAGAACCACTGGCAAAGAAAATAAGGGACTCAGAAAGAAATTCAAGGATATAATGAAATTCAAGGATATAATTTATTTTATTTTATTTTACATTTGTTGACCGGGCTGGTCCAACTGGATATATGTCAATTTTCAGCACAGGCCCAGGGAAAAAAGCTCCAAGAGAAAAAATACATGAATATTAATAGCAACATTACAAAAATTCACTCAGAAAAAATATATAAAATAACACTGACATATATTACTGAAGTAACACAAATTAACAGTGACATATATTACAAAAGCAACAACTGGAGATTAATTACAGGATGAGGGAGTTCAAAATTAAGAAAGATAGCATAAAAGTAAGTTTTTGTACTAATTTGTAAGCAGGAGAAAGTGAACATACTAGTGGCATTAGGCAAGCTAGTCAGGGTTGGTACAGGGGCAAAGCCAGTGAGTTTTGAGATGAGTTTTGAGATGGGATTTAAAGCAGGGAAGAGAGGAGATTGCAGTGAGGTTGTCAGGAAGAGAGTTCCAAGCTTTTCCTATTGTGTTAGAAAACAAGGAGGTGCCTGCCAAGTTACTGGATTTACAAGTTGATATAAAAAGTTTGTTAGAAGAATGTAGATTTTTGAGGTTGCAGTAAGGTGAAATAAGTGTTTTGAGAATAGGGGTGTTGTTAGGTTTATAGAGGATTTTATGGGCTAAGGAGAGCTGATGAAATAAGATCAGATTTTGAAGCTCAAGCCATACTAATTGCTTTAGGTTTAAGCAGTGGTGAGTTCTAAAAGTAGAGCTAGAGGCAAATCTGGCAATACTGTTGTAGGTGGCTGCCAGTTTGGAGAGGTTAGTTTTGGACAGATAAGTGTAAATGAGGGAGGCATAAAGTAGGGTAGAGATCAGATGTGAATGGGCAATGGTAGTTTTAGCAAGAGGTGTAATAAATGGTTTAATTCTATACAGGAAGCCTAGTTTTCTGTTAACTAATTTTAAAGTGTTGTTAATGTGAGAGTCAAAGCATAGGTTGTTGTCTATCTCAAGTCCGAGGAGCCTGGTGGAAGAGTCAGATGATATGATGGTACCATTATTAGACAGGAGAGAGAGAAGTTGAGCGGAGAGGATTTATGGGTGGGGGAGAAAAGTAACAGTTTGTTTTTTTGGGGGTTTACAGGTTCATAGGTTCATAGATTAGTACTAAGCTAACTGCCCTTGCGAGCCATTTTAAGCCTAGCCAATTATCCCTTGTGAGACTCAAACCTTGCACCTTGTGTTTGTAAGGCAAACACCTTAACCATTCGGCCACCCTCCCAACTCCCAATTTAAAATTAAGCAATGTTTTAGGAACCAAGTTTCAAAAGTTTTGAAAGTCTGTTGAGTGATGGAATGCAGTTCAGAGGGGGATGAGGCAGAGCAAATCAAAGTAGAATCATCAGCATATTGTATACAGGTTGCAGAGGGAATACTGGTATGAAGATCATTAATAAAAACAGAAAACAGAAGGGGGCCAAGTATAGAGCCTTGGGGTACTCCAAGGGTAATGGGAAGGAGGTTGGATAAGTTATTTTGCCAGAGCACAGCCTGTTGTCTGTTATGCAGATATGACTCAAACCACGTTAAAGCACTAGAGTTGAGTGAGAAAGTTTTAAGTATATTTATCAGAATATGGTGATTAACCATATCGAAGGCTTTGGACAGGTCTATAAAGAGAGCAGAGGTAAGTAAACTATTGTTTCGATTTTTGTTGATGTGGTCAGTGAAGGAAAGGAGGGCTGAAGTGGCGCTGTAGAAAGGTTGGAAGCCATGTTGACAGTCAGCTAGTCAATTGTTATTTAATAGGTGTTTAAGAAGTTGTTTTTGGACACATTTTTCCATGATTTCAGCTAGGGGGGAGAGAAGGGCTATGGGTCAGTAATTAGAGAGTTCTGTTTCCACCTTTATGCAGGGGAATGATATGTGAAATTTTCCAGACCGAAGGAATGAAGCCTTCGACAATGGTTCTGTTAATCAGAATGGAAATGGGATAGGCTAATGGTTTGGCTGCAATTTTTAGATACTGAGCTGGTAGATGGTCAGCAGAAGGAGAGGAGGTTTTTAGTTTCTGGAGAAGAGAGCAGATAAGAGATGTAGGTACTGGATGCAGTAGAAAAGAGGGAATTGAGGAGTTAGAGGAGGTGGACTGAGAGGAGATATTGGTGGCTAGTTGATTAGCTAGGGACTGGACAGTTTCAGAAAAAAAGGTATTGAAGGTATCAGCAGTTTGTTTAGGGTTGTTTTGGGGAGTACCTATGGGGCATGGGGTGTCAGAGTGGCCAGGCTTTAAGAGACTATTTATTCCTGCCCAAAACTTTTGAGGATTTTGTTGGTTAGCTTGTTGTAAATTGTAGTAGTAGTAGTTTCTTTTGTCTAGTAGAACAGCTTTTTAGTGACATTTCTTATTTGTCTTAAGTTAAGTTGGTGGGTGGGATCTTTAGTTCAGCGAAATTTGGTCCAGAGTTTATTTTTCAGAATAATTCTATGCCTTGTATCTTTTGAAAGCCAAGGGGCAGGTTTTGAACTGATCCTGATAGATCTTAAGGGAGCATGAGAGTCTAAAATAGAAAGGAACTTAGAGTTGAAGTAAGCTACAGCATCATCCAGTGGCAGTTGTTTAAGAGGAGACCAGTTGCAAGCATTCACTTCTGTAAGGAAGCTTTCAAGGTTAAAGTTTTTATTAGTTCTGACCATTTTGCATTTAGTTAGGTTAGGGGAGGTAGTTTTAAGTCTGAATAAGTAAGTAAGAGCATGGTCACTTAAATCATCAGGTAGTGTACCTACTGTATAAGTTTGGTGGTGCCTATTTATCTGAATCCAGTCCAATATGCTTTCTTTGTTGTTAGTTTTGCTGGTTCTGGTAGGGGCTTGAATGGTTTCAGAAAAACCGTGAAGATTTAAGAGGGTGGGAGGGTATACTGAGGTGCAGTTTTCCAGTCTATATTGACTAATTGGTATGGTAGTCAAGAAAAGGTGGCTCTATTTGCAGATTATATTATTTTATACCTGACAAAACTAGAAAGAGACATTACAGTGTTTTGTAACATTTTGAGACAGTTTCAAATCTTTTCAGGATGCAAAATTAATGAAGCTAAAACAAAGATAATAGTGGTAAATTATGGACGCATGTATGAATTGGTTCAGCAATATTCGTATTTATGGGGATGTGATAAAATGAAATATTTAGTAGTATGGATTAAAAATGATTCTGGTGTGTCCAGCTAAGGATATTTGGGAAAAGAGTAAACAAAAGATAATACAACAACTGAGAAAATGCAAGTTTGTTATATGGATATGGATACAAGCAATCAAGATGTTTTAGTCCCTTTAGTCTTATACATAGGTCAGACATATTTTTATCAACCAGAGAAGAAGTTGTGGATAGCAGTTAATATAAAGCTGAATTACTTTATCTGGGAGGGAAAGATGGCAAGAGACAAGTGGGATAAGCTGATTCTTCCAGTAGAACAGGTTGGATTGGGATTACCCAATTTGAAGGGGTATTTCAAAGCTTCACAGTTAAGGCTCCTATAAATAGCATGAACAGAAAACTACAATTCAAAGTGGAAAATGATGTTGAAATGAGGTGTGGAGCTCAAGGAAACAAGGAGAGACTGGACTTTTGGATGCAGGCATTTAAAGACAATAATAATAATCATACAGAACATTATATCCATAAAGCAGTAGGAAGTATTCTAAGAACTAAGCCAACGTGGGTATGGAGAAAAGGAGATTCTCCTGATAGGGATGACTGCAATTAGGGATATAGACAATAGGCAAGAGGGGGCTGGAATTTATTGGAGAAAACTGGCAAAGGAACCAAGGTATTGGGAGCAAATAACTAGAGAGGGAAAGGGAATAGAATGGGAATAGGCCAATAATTTATTTGGATTGCAGATTAGAGATTGCCTTCCCTATCAAGGACTGATATGAGAGTATAGGCAAAGAGAAAGAAATAGAGCATCCTAAATGAAAGACCAACACTGGTAGAGTTTTTAGTAGAATCTAGAACAAAAGCTGCTATTAAACGAGGAATAACTAGTAGACCGTATACAATATTGCATGATAACTATAAGAATCAAGACACAAATAAAATCAAAAACCAAGTAATCCAATAACCAACAAGGAAAAGGAAAACCACCACAGAATGGCCTGTGGTGGTTTTCCTGTTCCTTGCTGGTTATTGGATAACTATAAGAATCAATCAGAGGAGGTTAGAAAGGATTGGGAAGATAGACTGGATAAGCAATTCACAAAGAAACAATGGGAGAATGTATGCATGTCTCCCAGATATGCAACAAAATCTAGAAGTTTTAGGATTTTTGCTTGGAAATATTTACATAGATATTTATACCCCAAGTAGACTCCAGAGAATTTTTCCTCAGGTAGACATCAAATGTTGGAGGTGTGACAGGGAAGAAAAGAGGTACTTGGGAAAATGTTTTCTTGGAGTGTGGTGGGTTGGTGGACTTTAAGGATTCCCTGTGGGATGCACTGTCAGAGGTGCTGGGTGAGCAGATCTGTGACAAGGGAGATGATTATTTTGAGCTATGATACAGAATTGGAATTGCCTAGACATGGTAAAGCCTTGCTGTGTCTAATAATGGTGGCTACCAAAAAAACAGTTACTAGAAAATGGAAATCAAAATCTGAACCAACTATATTAGGAGTGAATATAGTAGCAGAGATAAAAACTGGAATCCAGATCTTTAGAAAAGGGTAGAAGCAAACTACATATTCTGTGTAGTAATTAGAAATTACATGATTTTGACTGTAGTAGCTATATATGTATTTATTTTCTGAGCCACACATTTAAATGTATAGGACTCTATAAGCTGAATACCTGTGCAAATACTTTACTGTATCTTACACTCCACTCAACTACTGACTTGCACTCCTCCTCCTTCATTTTACCACTCCTGCATAGTCCTTAACCTAGTTGCCTAACATAATTAACATCTTTCTGTCTCATTTTCAGCTACCAAGCCCTGTGCTGAGGCACAGCCTCTCCCTCTATCAGCAACCCTGTAAAACTAATGAAATCCAAACTGAACAGAAGGAAAACCTAACCTAGAAGCCCTACAGGAACTATCTAGACTCTCTGCGTTCAGCCTCACAGTATAGGTGATATCCTACAGTATATGTAGGATTTAACTATAAACTTATGAGTGCTTTAATTTCAAATTAATTGTGAGTGCATTAAACTTAAATTAATTTGTAAGGGCCAGCACACTGACGGACCTACCCCTCTGACCATCTCTTTACTATCTTACTCCCCCCCCACCTCCTATCTTAGTGGATTTAGTATTTTCCCTACATTTATCACTAGAGGGCAGCAGACCTCAAGGCACGGAAAACTGTTTCTTACTGGAAGTAGAAATCCACTAGCTCTGTAGACCAGCCTTTCTCTGCTATCCCTGCTTGTACTTTTTACTCAAGTAATTACCCCCCACCCCATGAAAAGTTGTTAAGGGAATTATCCTGGTTAAGTCTGAGAGTTTTAGAAACTAGACAGCTTTTTTGTCAATTACTACTCCAGCCACTGGCCCCCTTAATTAACTCTCTGTTTAAACTTACTTTTCCTGCCATAGAACTATTTATAAATACTTTTCTCTCTGCTATAGAACTCTTTACTCATACCTTTCTCCTCTACACAGCTATACCTATGTTCACCATTTTCTGATAAGCAGCAACAGAAAGTGTCTCTTACCTATCCTAAGCCTGTAGAACACAGTCTATCTGCATAACTGATTGCCTCTCAGCCTCTTTCAGCTCTGACCTGCTCCGTTCGCCCTATGGGCTCACTCTGCTCCCCTAACCTACCCCTAATTCCCATCCACCCCCCAGAGGTCCTACACGTATACTACCCTAACCACATCCTCTCTCTCTGCCAACCAATCCCATACATCACTTCATCCCATAAACTTTGACCACACCTTTACCTTCTAACAATCACTCACAGTAAGCCACACCTTAGAGTACCTTACCATATCCTTTTACTCTTAATTCATATGTATTAGTGCCCTCCTTTCTACACTTCCCTCATCCTTTTGTCTTCTTTTCTCCTATTTTTCAATACCAACTCCTTACTCCTTTTATTTATAATCTCAACAAGATGCCTCTGGCTAATCTAACCAAGCTAACACTTGTAGTTTTACTTTCAACTGTTCTCACCTCTACCTACCTTCTCACCTTCATTGAAAAACTGTACTATTACCATTTTAACCACTCTCTAAAACAAACAGCAATTCACACTATATACCCTCTAATAGTCATACTAATATAACTTCCATTCCCAGCTACCTACTACCTAAATACCACAGACTCTCCCACATTAAACACAATAAACCCACAATAAAGAAAGTGAAAATTCAAACTAACCTTAGGTATAATTCAGTAAAAAAACTAAATAATCCCTCCTTAAAAGACGGTGACATCCACCCCAACTCTGGCCCTACCAACCCCATTACCCTAACAACCCACCCCAAACTCAATAACTCTTTCCTAAAAGGACACCTAAATATCCAAAGCATTAATAATAAAGTAGCCTACCTCTATGCCCTTCTAGATATTCACTCCTTTGACATCTTCTGCCTCACTGAAACTTGGTTGAAACCAGTGACTAAAGACAAAGAAATCATTCCCCAAGGTTATAATATAGTGAGACAAGATCGAACAAAACGCAAAGGGGGTGGAGTAGCAGTTTTAGTCAAAGATGGACTTCATATCTCCACCTTACCATATAATCCAACCCAGGATAGTAACGCAGAAGTCCTCATCACCATACTTCAAATCAACCCAAACAAATCTTTATACATTATCTGTATTTACCTACCACCCGGAAATAATATCGCTACAATAGAGGCTATACTAAGCTGGGTGTCTTCAACTTACCCCCAAGAAACAATAATACTAGGTGACTTTAATACTGACTGGAAAGGTGTCAGCGCTGAAAATCCTACCTCTCATATTAACGTCCATGGCTTTAGCCAAACTATCACCTCCACAATGAGAATTATCAAACCAAATAAAAAAGAGGGCACCTTAGATTGGATACTTATAAACAGACAGAAATGATTTTACAAGGTAGGTACGCTGCCAGACGATATAAGTGATCATATTTTGACCTATATCATAAGATAAAAAAATTATCTTCCCAACTTTCCCACCTTTAGGATAGCATGCTCTACCAAATACTTTAACTCAGAATTATTTCAAAATGAACTTAGTGCCTGTGACTAGAACCCTTTAAAAACCCTACCACTTGAAGAGGCTGTAAAGTCTCTTAACTCTAAATTCTTATCTATCCTGGATAGGCATGCACCTAAATGGTCCATCAGAATGAAGTCTAACCCAAACCCATGGCTTTCTAAAGAAACCAGACATCAAATTTTGCTTGGGAACAAAGCTTGGGCTAAGTGGAGAGCTAACAGAAATATCTCTGATCAACTAAACTTTAGGCAGCTGAGAAATAGTACAAAAAAGGCAATACTTACAGATAAAAAGAACTACTACTGTGAACTGCAGCAAACTCACCAAAATAATCCACAGAAGTTCTGGTCTAGTATCAATAAACTCCTTTCCCCAGGGCACTCTCGAACACCCACCCCACTTGATGCCGATCCAAATACCCCCCATCAAACTGACAATACCTTCAATTCTTTATTCACTGAGACCATACAATCACTAGCTAGTCAACTTATCCCAGACAACTCAAGCCTTCCCACCACCATACCAGGCACTCTACCTACATTCAAACTGCAACCCATCTCTACTACTCTCATCTATAAATTCATCCAAAAACTCAAGCCTTGTACTCCTTCTGCCGACTAGCTACTGTCACAATATCTCCAAAAAGCAGCCAAAGTAATTGCCTACCCTATATCCATCCTTATAAATAGGACAATTAAGGAGTGAACCATTCCAGACATTTGGAAAATCTCCCACATTATCCCCCTGCACAAAGATGGGAACTCAAATGACTACTCTAACTATAGGCCAATAGCTCTCTTATCACCCTTAGCAAAAATTATGGAAAAATGCATTCACCAACAACTTATACATCATTTATCTCAACATAACATAATAGCAAACTGCCAACATGGCTTTAGGCCATCACACAGTACCACAACTGCCCTTTTATCCTTTACAGATACCATCAATAGAAACCGCAATAAAAACATCCTCTCATCTGCACTCTTTATTGACCTCTCAAAAGCTTTCGACATGGTAAACCACACCCTTCTAATCAATTTTCTTGAATCCCTTTCCTTTGATTCTCAGGCTGTTAAATGGTTCAGATCCTACCTTAGCAACAGGCAACAGGCAGTTCTCTGGGAAAATCAAATTTCATCCTTTCTGCCAGTCACCCTCAAGAGTCCCTCAGGGCTCTATTTTTGGACCACTTCTTTTCTCATTATTTATCAATGACCTCCATGTAGCAATTCCTCAAGCCACCTGCATTCAATATGCAGATGATTCTATGCTAGTATGCTCAGCCTACTCCCCATCAGAACTACATTCTCTTACTCAAAATTTTTTTAACATTGTAGTAACATGGTTTACAAAACACTGCCTCCTTCTTAATGCCAAAAAAACCAAGCTCCTTCTCTTTACTCCCACTACTAAGTTCTCCCCCATAGATTTCTCAGTCACTTCCAATAATGGCACTATTATATTCCCTGACTCTACCACTAAACTGTTAGGAATTACCATTGACAATAACCTTACATTTGATTACCATATAAATAACACCATTAAAACTGTCAACAGAAAAATAGGCTCCTTATATAGAATCAAACCTTTCCTAACCCCAACAGCCAGAACCAAGATTGCTCACTCCCATCTAATCTCAACTCTTCTGTACACCTCACCTATATATACTAACCTAAAGAAAAATTATTTTAACAAACTAGCAACTTCCTGTAATAACATCACCAGATTTGCCACTGGCAATCCCTTTAGAACCCACCACTGTTTGAATCTTTGGCAACTAGACTGGCTTGAATTCCAAAACCATTTGATAATCTCCCAACTCACCATTGCCCACAAGATATTTTACCAACCCAACACCACCCCTATACTCTCCAATCTCTTAATCCCCTATAAAAATCTGAATTCCCTACGTTCTTCTAGCAAACTCCTCGCTGGCATAACCAAGTCTAACAACATGGCTGGTGACTCTCTGTTTACTAACACAGTGGGAAAAAAATGGAACCAGCTACCCAATGAACTAACTCTACTCTCTTCCTTGCCTCTCTTTAAACAAAAACTTAAAAAACACCTCAAAACGCACTGGTTATGCCCTTGTAGCAACCCCGACTAACCACCCACTTTCACTACTGATACTTCCTCTTTCAAGTAAACTTACTAACATTTTAAAGCTAATTCATGCAAGCAAGGCTGTTACTGTTTGAACTCTAATCAACATACTGCTGAAATCTTTCTACTTTGTTGTGAAAAATTCCTTCTGAATCTTACTGTGCTGCATTTTTTATTGTTGCTTTTTCAAGTGTAAATATCTTCAGTATGTTATTATTACTTGTTGTACTTTTTTTTTAAAATCCTTTCATTTACCATGTAACAACATTTTTAATTTTCTATTTTGCTGGAGCTTTTCTCCCCGGGCCTCTACTGAAAATGGAAATATATCCAGCTAGACTAGCTCGGTTAACAAATGTAAAATAAAATAAATAAAATAAAAAAAAAACATAGGAAAAAATGGGAATTGTGGGAACAATACATACAGGGGAGGAAGGAGGTTTAAAAGAAGGCAGGACTTAAATGATCTATTTAATTTTTGACTGAAAATAATTGGGTAGAGTATAAGTGATATATAATGTTTGCAAATGGGAGTGTGTCAGTATGACTTGATGTAAAATGCTTGCAACAAGGATTGTGTTGATGTGGTTCATTTTGTTTATATAAATGTATGATTGCTTATGTTGTAGGTGATGGTTTAAAAAAAGGGTCAGGAATCGAATAATTTATGTAAAGTTGCTTAGATTATGTAAGTATTTTGTTAATATTAATTTAATACAGTCTGATTACTTTTGTATAAAATTTGCCTATGTCACAAGTGATGATTCAATAAAGGTGTTTAAGAAAAAAAGAAAAATATTTTTGTGGAAAATAAAAACTGATGATATAGAAAAAGAAAAGTATGATATAAGCATGTAATGATACACCATTACTATGTAAAACCATGGGGAAATCTAACAGATGAAAAAAATAAAGCTATAAAAATAAGCAAATGGTGTAATCAGAAAGTAAAATTTCAAGATTTATTTGTGGTGAATGGCAATAGATAAATTACCAGTACAAGGATATATGCCATATAAGAAGAAAAGTGATCAAATAGGTTTACATTGTTGAGAAGAAGAAACTGCTGAACGTGTTTTTGAAATTTAAAAGCATAAAAAAGTTATGGGGAACACTATGTAAAAAGATTTTTTTCGAAGCTGTAAAAGAAGTGGATAAAACAAACATGGATATGATTAAATATGATCACTATAAGAATATGTTAAAAGAATAGATTAAGTTATTTAATGTCATATGGGTTATATGGAATTAAAGAATAAATTAAATTATATTTAATGGTAAATGGATTTTATTAGCAATATTAAATAAAATCAGATTGTGGTTATGGAAAAAAAGGAGTGGGTGTCAGAGATGAAAATTAAGTATGATTGTAAGAAAATTTATGAAGGTGTGTAAATGTAAATATTTGTAAATATGTAAATATGCTGTAAATAAGAGTTCTGTTTATATATATATATATATATATATATATATATATATATATATATATATATATATATATAAGCACTTTAATATCTTGAAATACTGAAATTTTGAATTTCAGTATTTCGAGACAAAAGTGCCGAAAGTGCAGTTGAGCGAAACTGCACTTGCTCAAATTCAGAATGTCAAATCTGTGGTTGTGGAGGTGCGCTACGTGGGAGTTACTGTGTTGGTAAGGTGTGGTGTGCTGTGGGATATGTTTGCCTGCCATTGTGTGGCTATGTCTGGAGATTCAAGTTAGTGCTGTTTGTTTAAGGGTTTTGTATAGGGGTTTGACTGTATGTGAGTGTGTTGGGAAGTTTTAGGTGTGAGTGTATAAGTGTTGAGAGTGGTGGTGTTTGTAAGTATGTGATGTGTGTTTGTGCAAGGGGAATATAGAGTATGTAGTGGTGGATTTAGTGTTTTTTTCTTTTTAGTGTGACCACGGAGTTAGTATATACATGTAGTGGGGGTTGGGGGTACAGGGGGCTTGCCCCCCTGCTTATATGTAGGGTTAGTGTGTGTCTTTGTATTGTTGTGAATGTGTGTGTTTTGTTGGTTTGTTGTAGTGTGGGGAGGAAGGTGTGTGTATATTTGTTTGTGTGGTGGAAGGTTTATTTAAAAGTCGCAATTTTGAATTTCACGCTTTTGGAGTTTCTGTATTGTGACTGTTCGGCTTTATAGTCTCGGGATATTGAAATTTGAGATTTCAGTATTTTGAGATTATAAAGTGAATATATATATATATATATATATATATATATATATATATAGGACCCGTATACTTTTCAAAAGGTGCAGTGGAATCTGTTACGTCCACCTGAGCTACCACCAATTCAGGCAGATGGCACCTCGGTTTCACATCTCAGCCAAAGGACAATACACTCAGGAGTGCAGCGACCCCTTTATACTGCACAGTGGTGTCAGCAGTAAAGTTACTTGGTGTGAAAATTGAATCTATAGCCTTCTGCATCAAGGCAAGTCTGCTACTTGTTGTGCTACTGTCACGGACAGTTCCGATGAGAGTGAAGATACTCCTACCATCTTCGTCTTCTGTTTCTTTCCTTTCTTGTATGTTTTTTTTTAATTTTCTCCAGAAGAGGTGATACATCATGAAACAGAGCATTATGGGATGACAGGGGAAAGATTAATAGCCTGACAAAATGATGAGTCTTAATGCCATTTTGTAAATGCTGTCTATTCATGAAGAAGGAGCTCTACTCACATTTCCAGCATTATGGTAAATATACATCTTTCATTTCAGATTTTACCTGAAGCAGGTGTCATGAGTTTAGGAAAACAGAATGCAGTTATAGTATCCTTTGCTTCATGGAGGGCTAGCAGATGAAAAGCAGATCAAAGTGGTTTCCTAATTGTTTTATTTTTTTGCCATCAGGCAACTCATTGCTCATAGGAAAGTAATTCAGTAGAAAGCCTTTCTAGTAGAGGCATGGCTGTTTCCAATGCTTCCTTATCTTCATTACAGACATTTGTGCCATGCCTTGTTATCATCAGTTCACATCTTAAAGCATTACTGTCTGCACCTTTACTTACAGGCTCATGGCTCTCTTGGTTCCTCAGTACTTAGGTTTAAGGGATTACCTGCATTTAGGCCCTATAAGAAAACTGAGTAGACTGAGTCCATAATATTTGTATTGAATATACCAATATCTACTGAAAATCAAACTAACTTTTAAATGAACTCAAGGTTTTAGAAAGCCTTACGTTTGAAAGACGTCTATTCCAAATAATAGGAATAAACTGGGTTACAAATACTCTCCTCTTGTTCTAAAAGGCTAAAGTAAAATACCATTCCTCCGGGATATACAACAGTAATATAAATATAATCCAAGAAACATTCTCATAAGATATGAGAAGAGAAAAAAGAAAAAAAAAAGAAAAAAAATGTTTTGCTAGAATCTCCTTGTGTTCTGGCTGTGTGTGCTACTCAGCTGATAAGTATATTTTTTGGCACTTTTTAACTGTTCAGAGTTGCATAAAACAATAATTGAATTCAGTTCAGAATACAGTTTGAATAAATTGCATTTATTTAAACTGTATTTGCTCTAATATTGCTACACACTCAAGTGTGCTAGCTTGCACTGTACTTGAATTGTTTTTAGTGCTGGTTTAGCAGTCTTTTTGTTAAAAAAAATTCTAAGCTTGATTCCTGCCTTTCCTGTAACTAGTCTAGTCCAGATACAGATTTGCTGTATCCAGAATTGTATGTAAGCTTCTGAGCTCCCCAAGCCTTTCTGTGTTGGAGGGAAGCCTTCTAGCTTATCAGTGGGAGAGGTAAGGACTAGGTAGCCTATCTTCCACAAAAGGAGTGGTTCTGGCCCAGAAATTTTAGTTATTGGCTGTTTGGGCAGTTTTTCCATCTCTCTCAACTTTTCTGGTTTAAAAGCCCGTGTTTGAGCTTGCTTCCCACTTTTCCTGTAACTAGTCTAGTCCAGATACAGATTTGCTGTATCCAGGACTGTATGTAAGCTTCTGAGTCCCCCAAGCCTTTCTGCATTAGAGGGAAGCCTGCTAGCTTATCAGTGGGAGTGGTAAGCACTAGGTAGCCTATCTACCACAAGAGGAGTGGTTTCTGGCCCAGAAATTGTAGTTTGCTGGCCGTCTGGGCAGTTTTTCCATCTCTTTCAACTTTCTGGTTTAAAAGCCTGCATTTGTGCTTGTTTCCCACCTTTCCTGTAACTAGTCTAGTCTAGATACAGACTTGCTGTATCTAGGACTGTTTGTAAGCTTCTGAGTGTTGCCAAAGTCTGCTCTTCAATTTTTCCCTTAAATCTACTAGTTCTCTCCTCTCCTGCACTTTTACTAGATTATTAGTCTAGCACTTTACCAGACCTCTTGTAGCAATTATTGTAGCACACAAAAGTGCTACCAGAACTAAATGTTCTACAAGGAAACAGATCCAGTACTTATTATTAATGCCCACCCCTCCAGGCATGTCTAAAGGTCAGCTCCCTGTGCTTTATTCTATTAACCTGGTGAACTTGGGCATCCTGAGGCAATGTAGCAACTGCCTCATGTACACCGACAGCCCTCTCCTCTTACCTCCCAACACTCAGACTTGTGAGAGAGGCACTTATATATCCAAATTGGAAGCCACACACTCTCCAGCCAAGACTGGAATGGCTGGCCAAGAGGAGAAGGTCAACACTTGCACCACACCACATGGAACACATAGCCCTCCAGAACACAAACCAGCAATGCCTTCACATAAAAACACAAATCACACACCCACCTTTGTGGAGGCTGTCAATAAAAACCTACCCAAACAGCAGAGACCTCCAAGGCAGAAATGCACTCGACCACCACATCACTAATCATGAGACACATAACTCTCCTAAACAGTGTGCCACTCAACCAAAGAATCTAAGGCAAAATAGCATGCCCAACACACTAGTCATAGGTGACTCGATAGTGAGGCACACTGATGTCCCACTCACTAGGTTGAATAAGGAAAAAATAGCAGTCAGCTGCCTGTCAGGTGCCAGGATCCACCACATAATGCATGCACTCAGGTCCCTCAACAACAGATACAAATATGCCTCAGTCATTATACATGTGGGTGTGAATGACCTGAGATGTACTCCCTGGACTACATGAAAAGAGACATGGAGGAGCTCTCGGATTATGTAGCCCAGGCGGGTATGACCCTAGCCCTGAGCAGCATCCTACTATCATCTAGAATAATACAACAGTACAAGCAGAAAATTATTGATTTCAACAATTGGCTAAGTTTCTGGTGTCATTCTAAGGGGATCCAGTATCTGTCTGCCTGGGATGGCATGATTGACAGACCTCGAGGCTTTGCCAGAGATGGCCTGCATCTGTCACCCCTGGGCTTCTGGATACTGGCCAAGGCTCTTGCCACCCCTATAGTGCCTTTTTAGGCAGTGTTCCAAAGACCAAATTACCACCATAACAGCTACAAACAAATGCAGTCTGAGGGTCATGCTGCTCAATGCTAGAAGTCTAAATCTCAAAATGCACTCACTCAAAGCACTCCTTAAAATAGAGAACATTGATATTGTGCTGTAACAGAGACCTGGTTCAAGGTAGCAGAAAGCACCCCTACAATACCAGGCTATAACTCATTCCACACCTTTCGGCCCCAGAACTTGGAGCAAAGCTCCTAAGGCAGTAGTGTTTCCATATTCATAAAGGATGCACACACCTCCAGACTGGTATCCCAACATAACGCATCAGAGATACTTCAGGTGCAGCTAACATTAGGTAAGACAGTGACTCAGGTTGTAGCCTGCTATAGGTCCCCAACCATGTACCAAGACTCAAACTCCACATTCCTAAGCACCCTGGAGAATATTATGGTCCAACCTAACACTCTCATACTAGGTGACTTCAACTACCCCTCCATTAACTGGGAAAACTACTCATGTACCAATCCACTTGCCCAACGTTTCCTGGAGTTCATTAATTCTAATGCCCTGGACCAGCTTGCTCTTATCCCCACTAGAGGTAGCAACATCTTTGACCTGGTCATTACTAACATGGGTGACAATTGCTCTAAACCAATAGTCAGCTCCTCCCTGGTTAGATCCAAACACAAACTAATCACCTTGGAAATCCACATCCCTCCCAACCCCCCCCCCCCTCCACAAAAGCAACCACCATGCAAAACTTCTCCAAAGCTAACTTTGGGCTCCTAAAAGTAGAGGTGGCTAACTTTACGGCACCCATGCAAATGGAGAATAGTTGCATGATGGCAGAATCCTACACCAATGCACTGTACAAACATGTACACAAATGCATGGATCTTGCTATATCCAGTAGAACCAAGATGCTGTCCTCCAAAAAAGGAAGTCAATCTGGTGGTCCTCTGCCATAAACAAACTCTACAACAGAAGGAGGAAACTGATGCGGAATAAGGTGAAGTCCCAAGACTGGAAAAACTCCCTTATCAGCCTCAACAAAAAGTTGAGATCTCTCATCAAATACTCTAAAGCTAGTTATGAAAACAGAATTGCAGCAGATAGTAAAGACAACCTCAAGGCCTTCTATAGTTATGTAAAGAATCTCCACGACAATACCCAGATTTGCTCTGAGCTACTGCACAATGGTACTTCCTATACTGAGCCAACAGATATTGCCAATATACTGGCTGACAGAATCAGTGCCAACTTTATCCCCCCCAAAGGACCAATCACAATACCAGTAGATTGCCAGGCACCTAGTATTACTACCACACAGGTTAAAACAGCACTGTCCAAGGCCAAGAATACAGCTTCTATGGGATCTGACTATATTCCTGGCTGTGTTCTACATGAACTACAGAGTGAACTAGCACCTCACCTGTGTGCCCTGTTCAATCACATCCTCACCTCAGGCTTTGTCCCTACTGAATGGCACACTGCTGCAGTCATTCCTCTCCACAAAGGAGGAGCAACTACAGACCCTGGGAACTATCGCCCTATTAGACTGATGAGTCTGATATGCAAAGCTATGGAACACATCATCATGGACCTAATAAACAAGGATATAAGGAATCTCCAAACTCTGAATCCCACACAGTTTGGTTTTGTGAAGGGTAGGTCATGCCTGCTCAACTTGGTCAATTTCTTTGAGTCAGTCACCAGAGCTGTGGATGAAGGCAAGGTAGTTCATACAGCCTACCTTTATCTGGCCAAGGCCCTTTGATACCATTCCCCACTCAGGAATCTTAGAAAAACTCACTAATCTAGGCATCAACCCCTATATCACTAGGTGGGTTGTAAACTGGCTCAAAGATAGAACCCACAGTGTAAAAGTAGCTGACTCCAAGTCAGACTGCCGACTAGTCATGAGTGGAGTCCCACAGGGTTCAGTCCTGGGTCCTCTCCTGTTTGGTATCTACTTCTCTGAAGTTCAGGACAACACAAAGGGACTCTGGCTGACAAAGTCTGCAGATGATTGCAAGTTTGGAGCTATAATGAACTCCTCAAGTGATGTTGACATCCTACAGAATGGCCTCACTGAAACCAACAAATAATGTCAGAACCATGGCCTTAAGCTCAAAAAGTGTGTCATCATCCCCTTTGGGAAAAACCCGGTTCTCTTGAATTACCACATTGATGGTAGTCCACTGAACACAGAAGGCGTTATAAGAGATCAGGGAACACAGGTTGACAGCAACCTCTCTTTTGATCACCGCATTGCCGCTGTGGTCAGAAAGTCCTTCTATGTGGCACATCTCATTACTAAGGGTTTTGCATCCAGGAAGAAAGAGGTCATTGTCTCCCTCTACTCTTCCCTCATTAGGTCAATCATCGAGTACAATGCCCCATTTGGCATGTACCTCACTGGACACCTGCAACAACTGGAGAGGCTGCAAAAGTACCTCACAAAGAAGATCCTAGCCCTTAAACACTTGTCCTATATAGACAGACTCAAAAAACTCCAGCTATTCTCTGTCTCATATCGTCTACTTAGAGGCAATCTCTGCTTGACTTACAAAGCCATGTCTGACCCAGCTCTGTTAGAAATTCTACATCTAAAGAAATCCCAGTCCCTCCACACCACATGCTCCAGACACCTCAGCCTCATTACCACAATCATCAGAATATATTGGAGGGACAGGTTCATAACCCAGAGACTGCTCGTGCTATGGAACAGACTTCCCATACATGTCAAGCAGAGCACCTTGCTGACCTTCTTCAAGAGAAATCTTGATGAGTGGATGAAGCATGAGTACATGAAAAGAGACAAAGAAGAGCTCTCAGATTCTGTGGCCCAGGCAGGTATGACCCTAGCTCTGAGTAGCATCCTGCCTTCGCCCAGAATGATACCACAATATAAGGTCAAAATTATTGACTTCAACAATTGGCTAAGCTTGTGGTGTCATTCAAAGGGAATTCAGTATCTGTCTGCCTGGGACAACATGATCGACAGACCATGATGCTTTGACAGAGATGGTCTGCACCTGTCTCCCCTGGGATTCAGGTTACTGGCAAAGGCTCTTGCCACCCCTATAGTGCCTTTTTTAGGCAAAGTTCAAAGGACAAAACCACCACCATAACAGCTACAAGCATGCAAAATCTGAAGGTAATGCTACTCAATGCTAGAAGTCTAAACCTCAAAATGCACTCTCTTGAGGCACTCCTAAAAATGGAGAACATTGATATCTGTGCAGTGACTGAGACCTGGTTCAAGGCTCCACAGAGTACCCCTGCAATACCAGGCTACAAATCTTACCACACTTTTCGGCCACCAAACCAGGATCGAAACACTAAAGGTGGAGGAGTGTTCATATTCACCAAGGATATTCACACCACCAGGTTAGTTGCCCAACACAATGTGTCTGAAATCCTCCAGGTGCAACTAACACTAGGTAAGACTGCAATCCAAAATGTAGCTTGCTACAGATCCCCCACCATGCCCCAAGATTCTCACTACACCTTTCTAAACATACTGCAAAATATTAATATACAACCAAACACCCTAATATTGGGTGATTTCAACTACCCTGCCATTAAATGGGAAAACTACTCATGTACCAACACCTTTGCCCAACAGTTCTTGGAATTCATAAATTCCAGTGCCCTGGATCAACTAATCCATAGTCCCACCAGGGGCTCCAGTATCCTAGACCTGGTCATTACCAACATGGGAAAACGATGCTCCACACCTATGGTCACCCCCTCGTTGGTCAGGTCAGACCATAAGCTAATCACCTTTAACATCCATATCCCACCCCCCCAGTAAGGAAACCTCCATAAAAAAACGTCTCCAAAGCCAACTTCATGCAACTCAAGTCAGAAGTTACAAACTTCATGACACCCATGTAGTCGGGAACTGAAAGTTCGACTGCTGAGTCCTACACTAAGCCACTGTACGAGCACATCCACTCATGCATGAATCATGCTATCCCAAATAGAACCAAGATGCTCTCCTCCAAAAAAAGGAAGCCAATCTGGTGGTCCCCTGCCATAAACAAACTTTACAACAAAAGGAAGAAACTGTTGCAGAAAAGAGGAAAATCCCAGGATGCAAAAAACTCCCTTACCAGCCTCAGTAAGAAGCTGAGATCTCTCATAAAATCCTCCAAAGCTAGTTATGAAAATAAAATTGCCAAATATTCCAAAGACAACCACAAGGCATTCTATAACTATGTCAAGATTCTACATGGCAATGCTCGGATCTGCTCTGAGCTACAACAGAATGGCATTAAATATACTGATCCAAAGGATATTGCCAATATCCTGGCAGATCGATTCAGTGCCAACTTCACCTCCCTCTCACCCCCAATACGGCCCATCTCAATACCAGAAGATTGCCAACGTCCGGTAATAACGGCCACAGAGGTAAAAAACGCACTCTCCAAAGCTAAGAATACAGCATCCATGGGACCAGATGACATCCTGGGCTGTGTACTACATGAACTACAAAATGAACTGGCACTTCACCTAAGTGTCATGTTTAATCATACCCTCACCTCAGGCTTCATGCCTACTGAGTGGCACACAGCTACAGTTATCCCACTCCACAAGGGGGGATCCACCTTAGATCCCGGGAACTACTACCCCATCAGTCTGATGAGCCTGATCTGCAAGGCCATGGAATGTATTATCATGGAACTTATAAACAAAGACATTGGCAACCTTCAAACACTGGACCCCACCCAGTTTGGGTTCATGAAGGGCCAATCTTGTCTCCTGAACCTGACTGACTTCTTCGAATCAGTTTCCAGAGCCGTGGATGAGGGTAAGGCAGTCCACACAGCCTATCTGGACCTCGCCAAGGCCTTTGACACCATCCCCCACTCTGGGATCATAGATAAACTTACTAAGCTGGGCATTAATCCCTATGTCACTTGAAGAGTTGCCAACTGGCTTACTGACAGAACCCACACTGTAAAAGTAGCTGACTCCAAATCCAGCACAAGACAAGTGACAAGTGGAGTACCTCAGGGTTCAGTCCTGGGACCTCTCTTGTTTGGCATCTACTTCTCTGAAGTACAGGCCAAAACTAAGGGATTCTGGCTAACAAAGTTCACAGATGACTGCAAACTGGGAGCCATTATTGAATCCCCAAATGATGGGGATACTCTACAAAAGGGCCTTACAGAAATGATGCTTGGTGCCAGACCCATGGGCTCAAGCTCAATGCCAAGAAATGTATAGTTATCCCCTTTGGGAAAAAACATGTACCCGTGAATTACCACATAGGTGGCAGTACACTAAACACAGAAAGTGTGATAAGAGACTTAGGGACACAGGTGGACAGTGGTCTCACCTTCAATTACCACATCGCCACAACAGTCAGGAAATCCTTCTATGTGGCACACCTCATCACTAAGGGCTTTTATTCCAGAAAAAAAGGAGGTCATTGTCCCACTGTACTCATCCCTCATTAGACCCATTATAGAATACAATGCCCCATTTGGTATGTACCTCTCAAGACATCTGCAACAACTGGAAAGGCCGCAGAAATATTTCACTAAAAGAATCACAGGCCTAAAGCAGATGCCCTGTGCTGACCGCCTTAAAAAACTCCAGCTATACTCTGTCGCATATCGTCTACTCCAAGGCGATCTCTTCTTAACATACAAGGCCTTGTCAAACCCAGAGCTGTTGGACATGCTACACTTAAAGAAATCCCAATCCCTCAGAGCCACACGCTCCAGGGATCTAAACCTTGTCATCACAATAAACAAACCATGCTGGAGGGATAGGTACCAGACCCAGAGACTCCCCAGACTCTGGAATAGACTGCCCATACATGCCAAGCAGAGCACCTCTTTGGCCCTCTTCAAAAGGAACCTTGTTGATTGAATGGGAGAAAGGAAATTCACCCTGGGGATCACCTCAGTCGCCCTGTTAGACAAGGGTCCAGGGAAGTAAATAATGTGGGAAGAAATAGCCAGGGAATTGTTATGGCTAGGTTTGCACAGGCCCTAGGGCCGATAGCCTAGTACCAACCTATGATGGAAAATAGAAAATTCACCCTGGGGATAACTCCAGTGGCTCTACTCAACAGAGGCACTGAGAACTAAGGTTGAGTGGCACGATGCCAGGATAATCCTATGGCTAGGCTTGTAAAGGCCCCTGGGCCATTACCCTAGTACACACCTATGAACCTAAGATGGTTATGAAACATCTTACACACTCAAGTTCATACTAGAAGAACATTTACACATTACCAGCAACCTCCCTCATGTTGCACTCCCCACCTCTCAAAGGGTAAAGCAGTTCAGTCCAGGAATAAATTTGTGGGTACCCATCCAGTTATCTTATTTTTCATTTTAAGAATGCAAAAGTGCCATTTTGCTTGACATGCATGAACAATTTGTTCCAGAGATGGGGCAAATGTTGGGTAATATATAACCCTCCAGCCTGTTTTATTAATACGTCAGTAGAGAGTTAAGTCCTTAGTTCTGGTGTTTATAAATTTGCTGGTCCTGCAGAGATGCAAGACATCAAGTAGGACTGGGTTTCTATTAGCATGGAATGCAATACAGATCTACACATAAGAGGCTGTAAAAGGCTAAGTATATTGAATGGGCTTCAAGTCTCTCCTGGTAGCCCATGGTCTTTACATATATTAACGTTATAAAGTTGCAGAAACTTTAACCTAGCAATGTAGTCCATAACACTACATTTCAGAATTCTCTTAGTGAATCTCATCTGAACTTGTTATGGTAGATTTAGCTCCCTTTTAGTATATTCAAAACTAGTCTAATATGTGACATGTACAGAGTAGTTAAAAGGCAGGGATCCCTTCTGGACATGTTTTTAAATATTAACCCTATAATCTGAAGGGCCATATTCCTTACCACAGATGCATAATAAGTAATAGGGAGTTTATTATAATTTATGAATATCCCAAAGTATTTATAACCATAACTTCAGCAATAAATATATGATCAGTTATTTTTCACCTTTACTGGCCTAGCACACCTATCACTTTGCACTTATGAATACTCAGATTTAAGCTCAACCATTTAACCATCTACTGATAATAAAAAGAATAAATGTCTTTATTAGAAAGGATACCTTAACCCTGTCTTCATATTATCTCTGTACTTAGATACACAGAGAGCACCAGCAGTTGGGAAATAAGAAAAGATCATATTAAAAATAACAGGGCATAACCCCAAACTCTGTGATATGCACGGGGCCTTTTTGAACTGTTGCCAAAGAAAGCTACCCTACAATGTCTATTTAACAGCCAGTGATGAACTTATCTTAAAAGTGTTTTTTTCTTGTTTGTAAGCTGTCAGAATATTTTCATTAGACAAGCTGTCTACAGCTTTAAGAAGAGTTGGATACATAATTATCACGCTAAGATACAGGTTCATAAAATAAGCCAGGCTAGTATAAGCTGCTGTACCCTCAATAAATTTACACTGGTTGAGAGCAGATTCTGCTCTATATACCTTTTCTTTCCTTCTTTTAGCATTATATCCTTTTGAGATGTTCCATTTGACTACTCTCTAGCACCTTCTGCTTGTGGTTTTACTGCCTGAGATATTTCCTGATTGTAGTGCCACCAAAAAGGATCCCTAGTGGTTTTTGAATGGGGGTCTCTGCTGCTGCTGCCAACCAGCAGCACTCATCATGATATTTTGGCTCATTAATTCCCTGCAGAGATAGTGCTGATTCTAATTTTATTCTCTGCTACAAAGAGGCAGCTGCAGAAACTGTCGTTCAGACATTTATCATGGCTTGTCCTGATTTAAGACTCTAACCCATCCCCCTAGCGGCTGAAAGGAGTGCCTTTGTCACTGTAGAGTCTTACAGTGCCCTCCTCTTATGTGTAAATGCTTCCACATACACATTTTTGACAATTACCATTGCCAGCTTGGCAGAAACAGTCTCACATCCCTGGGGCATCCCTGCTGGCATCAGGCAAGCCTCCAGTTCATAGATTCAAAGGTTCATAGATGAATCCTAGGCTAACCACCCTCAAGGGCCATTTTAAGCCTAGTCAATAACTTGAGGTCAAAATCAAAACCTGTACCTTGTGTCTATGAGGGGAAGACCTTAACAATTATGCACCTCAAATGGATGAGATAAAATCACAAATCTCCTACCCCAGACTCCACATGCCAGTTCTTCCAGTGTGTAAGCAGCTAATCAAACCCAAGTTATCTGGGGTGAAGGCAGGACTTTACCCTGCATGCCACAGCTGACAAGTGGTGCCCTGTGTTAAAAAAAAAAACCTTACAGTTCACCTGTGAGGGAATCCTCCTAGGTAAGTCATAAATATCATACCTCTTAGTGTTTCAATGATCCCTAAATCCAGCATTTGCTGTTAGGAGTACAGTAATTAATGCAAATATATATAGTTTTATGCATTTTATGCAAATGTTGTGCTTGGAGCTCTATGATTATTCTCCATTAACAGTTAAGTAACATCCTGATTCAGCCCTAATCTAGAGTGAGACCCGAACTTAATGCTTAGAAGGGTGTTTAACAATTGTTAAGAAACCACAATGAGCTAAGATCACATCTGGCACTAAAAGCTGACAGTACTGGCCTGTAAACAGCAGCAGCAGAACATGAAATGATTTTGTTGCAACTCTGTTTCTGCCTGCTTTTTGCTATATTACAACCACTATTTCAGAACAAACTGCTTCTCTAAGACAGGGAATATGTAAGGACGTAAACCACATTTACACTGCTTCATCATCTTTCAAAGCCAGTGTAATATTTCACTTTTTTTTTAAGTTTACTTTTCTGTAACTAGTAGTACATGGAGCAGATAAATCTCCATGCACTGCAAAGAATTATGATCAGATCGTTCTGGAGGAAATTTCTTGGTATCCATGTTTTGAACACATAATAAACACATTAAAATCAGAGACCTGATTATAGTCCTCTATATATTTTTCCCTTGGAATTAGACAAATTTTCAACTTAAGCACTCAAGCCATTCATTTCACAGCCCAGCACTTGCTCAAAACTCATAGCAAGCAGTAATTACACCCTAGCACTAGACCCCCTATATGTCCAGAAGGACAAGGCTTTCTATTTGTCCCTGCCAGACAATCAGTAAAACAGCTCACTTTACCTATACAGGCATGTCAAAGGGCAGTTTCAGGTGTAATCTCCAGTTCAACTGGTGAATCTGGGCATTTTGAGGCAATGTTACAACTGCCTCATGTACACAGACAACCCTCTCCTCCAACCACCAAACACTGATATATGCAAGAGATGCAATAATACAGCCAACTGGAGGCAAAGCTCTCTCAACCCAAGACTGGAACTGACAGTCAAGAGGAGAAGGGAAATACTTGCAACACACCACCAGTCTCACATAGACCTATTAAACCAACACTGGCAAATAACACACATAAATACATGAAAACATACTTGGAGGCTCTAAATAAAAATCTGCAAAAGCAACGGAGACCTCCAAAGCAGACATCTAAGCAACCTCCACACCCCATCACAAACCATGAAACACATACTTCACATAATCAGTGTGTCACACAATCACAGCCCTTAAGGCAAAATAACATACCCAACACACTAGTAATAGGTGACTACATAGTCAGGCACACTGATGTCCCACTAACTAGGCTGGACAAGGTTACAGTTAGCTGTCTGTTGGGTGCTAGACAACACAAGAACTCAGGTCGCTCCAGAACAAGTACAAATATGAATCTGTCATTGTCCATGTTGGTGTGAATGACCTGAGACGTACCTCCCTGGACTACATGAAAAGAGACATGGAAGAGCTCTCTGATCACGTAGCCCAGGCTGGTATGACCCTGACCCTGAGTAGCATCCTGCCCTCACCAAGAATGATGGCACAGTATAAAGAAAAAAATGATCAATTTCAACAATTGGCTAAGTTTCTGGTGTCATTTAAAGGGGATCCAGTATCTGTCCACCTGGGATGACATGCTCGACAAGCCATGTTGCTTCACAAGAGATGGCTTGCACCTGTCACCCTTAGGCTTTTGAATACTGGACAAGGCTTTTGTTGCCCCCATAGTGCCTTTTTTAGGCAAGGCTCAAAAGGCAAACCCACCACCGTAAATAGCACAAGTAACCAAAAACTGAGGGTAATGCTACTCAATGCCAGAAGTCTAAACCTCAAAATGCATGCACTCGAGGCACTCCTCAATATGGAAAACATCAATATCTGTGCAGTAACAGAAACCTGGTTTAAGGCTCCAGAGAGTGCCCCAGCACTACAAGGCTATAACTCATACCATACTTTTTGGCCACAGAACCCAGACTGAAACACAAAAGGCAGGGGTGTATCCATATTTATCAAGGATACCCACACCTCCAGGTTAGTGGTGCAGCACGATGCCTCAGAGATCATCCATGTGCAACTAACAATGGGCAAAACTGCAATTCAAATTGTAGCTTGCTAAAGATCACCCACCATGACCCAGGACCACATTCCACATTTCTGGAGACACTGGAAAATATGAAGGTCCTACCAAATGCCCTAATATTGGGTGATTTCAATTGCCCAAACATTAATTGGGAGAACTACTCAAGTACTAACTCCCTTGCCCAATGCTTCCTATAATTTAAAAACTTGAACACCCTGGATCAACTGGTCAACACCCCCACCAGATTGATGGTGACAACATATTGGACCTGGTCATCAACAACATGGGTGGCCGGTGTTCCACACCAGAGGTCAACCCCTCACTGGTTAGATCAGACCATAGACTAATCACTCTGGATATCCACATTCCGCCCCCACCCCCAATCAAGGAAACCACTGTGAAAAACTTTTCAGAAGCAAACTTCACGTTACTTAAGACTGAGGTGGAAAGGTTCACAGCCCCCATGCTAAAGGACAGTGCTGTCCAAGCTGCTGAATCCCTTACAAAGGCACTCTATGAGCACCTGCAAGAATGCATGGAATGTGCTATCCCAAGCAAAACCAAGACTCACTCCTCCAAGAAAAGGAAACCAGTCTGGTGGACCCCTGCCATAAACAACCTATGCAATAGAAGGAGGAAACTAGTGCAGAAAGGAGTAAAATCCCAAGAAGGAAACACATCCCTGATCAGTATCAACAAGAAACTATGATCCCTCATAAAATCATCCAAGGCTAGATTTGAAAGAAAAATTGCCAAAGACTCCAAAGATAACCACAAAGCATTCTTTAGCTATGTCAAGAACCTAAGTGGAAACTGTCAGATCTGCTCTGAGTTAGTGCAGAATGGCACAAAATACACTGAACTGACTGCTATCGCCAACATTCTGGCAGACAGGTTTAGTGCAAACTTCACCCCCCCCTCTCACCCCCTAAAGGGCCCATAACCATACCAGAAGAATGTAGAGCCCCAGCAATCACTGGCACACAGGTTACAACAGCCCTATCCAAAGCCAAAAACACAGCTTCAATGGGACCAGATGGTGTCCCTGGCTGTGTCTTACATGAGCTCCAAAATTAACTAACCCCTCACCTAAACACACTGTTCAAACTCAGCCTCTCTACATGCTACATACCCATAGAGTGATGCACAGCAACAGTTATCCCACTCCACAAAGGTAGAGCCACAATGGACCCCAGGAACTATCGCCCTATAAGCCTGACTAGCCTGATCTGCAAGGCTAGGGAGCGCATCATCATGGAACTCATTAACAGGACATTGAGAATCTCCAAATATTGGACCCTACCCAGTTTGGCTTTGTTAAGGGCAGATCATGCCTCCTAAACCTGGTGGACTTCTTTGAGACAGTTACCAAGGCTTTAGATGAGGGAAAGGAGGTCCACACAGCCTACCTAGACCTTGCAAAGGCTTTTGACACCATTCCCCATTCTGGCATTATAGACAAGCTCACCGGCCTGAACATAAACCCCTATGTCATGAGATGGGTTGCCAGTTGGCTCACGGATAGAACCCACATGGTGAGAGTTTCAGGCTCTAGGTCCAACTCTAAACTGGTTACAAGTGGCATCCCCCAGGACTCAGTCCTGGGACCCCTCCTGTTCGGTGTATACTTCTCAGAGGTACAGGCAAAGACAGGAGGACTATGGCTGGCCAAGTTCACAGACGACTGCAAACTGGGGGCCATAATTGACTCTCCAGCTGATACAGGCATCCTCCAGAAGGGTCTTACTGAGATGGATACCTGGTGTTAAAATCATGGCCTCAAGCTAAATGCCAAAAAGTGCATAGTCATCCCCTTTGGAAAAAACAAAGTACCCATGAACTACCACATATGCAGTAGTCCCCTAAATACAGAAAATGTAATAAGGAATCTGGGGACCCAAGGAGATAGTAATCTCTCCTTTGATAATCATATTGCCAAGGTGATTAGAAAATCCTTCTATGTGTCCCACCTAATCACAAAAGGGTTCACATCTAGAACAAAAGAGGTTATTGTGCCCTTCTACTCATCACTCATCAGACCCATCATAGAGTACAACGCCCCATTTGGGATGTACCTTACAAGACACCTGCAACAGCTGGAAAGACCACAGAAGTACCTCACCAGGAGGATTACTGGCCTCAAACAGATGCCCTATGCAGCCAGACTGAAGAAACTCCGGCTGTACTCGGTTGCATATGGCTTACTCAGAGGTGATCTCTGCCTGACATAGAAGGCCATGTCCAACCCAGAATTGATGGACATGCTCCACCTAAAAAAAACAAATCCCTGAGAGCCACACACTCTAGGGATCTAAATCTCACCACAATGATAAATAGGTCATGCTGGATGGGTACATTCCTGTCCCAGAGACTCCCCATGCTTTGGAATAGGATTCCAGTCTACATTAGGCAGAGTCCCTCACTAACACTCTTCAAGATAAACCTTGACGAGTGGATAGGAAACAGAAAATTTACCCCTGGGATCACTGCAGTGACTCTGCTGGACAGAGGCACAGGGAATTAATGGCGCTGCTGGACAGAGGCACAGGGCACTAATCTAAGTGGGTGGCAAAAGCCAACACATTCTGGCTAGACTTATAGATGCCCTTGGGCAGATAGCCTAGTACTTACCTATGAACCTATATTATAGGAGTAAAATCATATTTATTTCTCCATTTGCAGAAAGCATGCTCATTCAGTGTACTCTGAGGAAAATGGGCTTGCTGTGCTGTTTTGGTACAGTTGGGTGACATTAGGGCTTATGCCAGAGTAGGGTGCATACAAACATTAGAAAAAATGTTGAAGTGAAACATAAGAGTGGATAAGCCTAATAGTAGACCTGTCAAGTAAAGTTCCTTTTAGATCAGCTAACGTAGTAAGATAATTTCTTATCCTTCAGTTGTGCTTTTTTTGGTTTTGAAAAAGGTTACAGACCAATCACAGACTGCAAAACAGTACAGTAAGATCAGAATGTGTCTATTAACTAGTTTTGGAGGTAGTAGGGAACTGATTCTGCACAGAGAGTTGTAGGATATCTGGCTTCACATTCTTGTTCATGCAGCACTCAAAGTTTCCTCAGTTTTTGAGTAAGCTGTAAATTTCCAAGATTTTTATTCACTGGGTGCACTTCTTTCCCTTGAGATTTCAAGAGTAACTCCTATCAGACCCTAACTTCAGGGTCAGTAAAGATATTTTGCCTTATGCAGCTGACTGGCTTCTGACAGCTTCTTGACAGAAAGCCTTTGTAGTCCACAGGGATGGGATTCTAATCCTGTCGTATATCCTTAGGATAACTATAAGCATAAAAAAAATCACATTTGATCCCTTCATGTCTCATATTCTTGGTTCTAATTCTGGACTCTAGTATAGGTAAGTTCTTCCTAACTATGTGAAGAACATAGTAATTTATCATTGCTAGAATTTCCATCTGGATCAGTGTCTCCTGGCTCAAACATTTTTATAAACATTGGGATTTGTATCTACAAATCATTGCTGTAGTGTATGCATCCATAGGCAGATGCCAGACTTCAAGAACAGTCAGGCATTTCTGAAGTGATGCAGTGTTGCTTGCTAGGGACATCAGCTGGAAACTCTGCTGTAAATGGAGACTAACACATGCCATTCTCTATTCTTTTTTGCCACAGACTATTTTCCTTCTGCTTTTATGTAGCTAGAAGAATAGTGACTTTGAAAGAAAGCTGGGCATCTGTGAAATTAATTTCTGTATCACAACTAAACTCGAGTTCCCAGGTATCCACATAAGCAGTCAACTTTTCTGAGAAAGATACTAGGGAGTCCCCTACTAGTTTGTCAGTTCCTGTCATGATATTCCAATCATTATGGTAGAATTATCTGTGAATTGTGATTCAGCTCCAGTTTTCAGACTTCTAACCAGGCTTCCATGGCTGCCAGCCCTACAAATGCCCATGTACCACAACCATATGAATGGCCAGATACTACCTGACATTTACTTCTGCTCCTGCTCAAGTCAGCCCCATAGAGTTGAAGGAAGGAGTCCTGCCTTCAGGGATTCAACTGGTGGCCCTGGCACTAGAGGAACCAACAAGAGGAGGGAGAAGAATAAAAGTGTTTGCTTTCTTGTGTAACTCATGGGGAGGGGGTTAGCTACCATATTGTCATTGTATGCCAAGGAGCATGACATAGTGCACCCCATGACAAAATGAGAGTGTGACCAAAGATGAAGAGGCATGCTACCACTGAGGCAAAATGTGGCCTGTAGTGTCTAATTGCAAGATCCTAAAGGGTGGAGGTCCAAAAGAGGCACAGAAATGGGGATGCTTACCTCACAGCATTCAGAGGCCCAGAGCAAACTTGGAACTAGAATATGGGGGCAGGGCTCTAATCCTCCTGTCTGCAGCATGAATGTCTCTTTTTCTCTCTCTCTTCCCCTCTCTCTGGTTAACCTAACCTTCACCCAAAGCATATTCAGGGTAATTGATGAGCCAATTTGTTGACCGGGGAGAAGTGCTCATTGTCAACAGAGGGCAGTGGAATTGATGAAAAATGTCTACTTCTGCTCAGTTTATTGAAGCTTTGGTGAGAGATATATGGAGATACGCAGAGACCTGGAAAGGGCCCATACCCTCACTGGTTCAACCCCCAGTTCCACCCATCCCTCTTAGAAGGGTTGCCTGAGTTAGACCTAGAACAGCAAAATTTTGCTTATACTGACCAGTTCACTCTTCTATAGGCTTGCCTAATTTTGAACAGACTTTGGCTTATATTGACCAGATCTAATCTCCTGTGAGGTACTATGATCTCAATGATGGCAATACTGTATCTTTGGGCTCCACTCCAGAAAAAGTGGACCTCATGAGGTAGCATTTTAAATGTGAAGTTAACAACTTAACAGTTCTTAAGACCTGAGTAACCAAAAAAAAGCCTTATGACATCCCACTACTGGTACATTTGAGTTTTGACACCTCATCTGAAGCCAGACATTTAAACCTGTGCATCCAGAAAGACAAACCACTTTTCCCAAGAATAGGGACAGTGTAAATATCTTTGCAAAAATCCATTGACAGATTCTGCATTTGCTTCCATGGTTGCTACAAGGCATTCTAAATTTGTTCCAGTGCTCAGTACTGCTGAAATATGCCTGCAACTTCTGGAATCCTAATCATTTATCAAGTGGACACACTTAGATCTAGGCTTCAGCAAAGGAGGTAAATGATTTCTCTGTTGGAGAAAGAGTCATTACGTTAGTCCAGACTTCTGCTGCTGGAGGGCTGCAGTTCTAGAGTGGACTGGAAGGGTAGAGGGACTCTGTATTGCTGGTTTGTTTGATTCATTGTTGCTGGTTTGCTATACTCTTTCTCAGTGTTCTGTAGGTGATATCTTCAATGTTCAATGAAAAAGGTGTTCAACTTCTTTTGAGAGACAATATGCCATTCCACAGTCAAAGATTCTAAGTTAGGGAACCCTGGGACTTATAAGGCATTTTGTGGCAGGGGTAGTGATGCTGCAAGAGGCACATTTAAATAAGGAGCAGGAGGAGTTATTGAGAAGAGGCTTTAGAGTGAGATATCATGCAGAGGAGATGAAAGGTAAGAAAAGAGGGATGGCTATTTTAATAAAGAGGGGAATGCCCTTGTGTATAGAGGAATATAAAAGAGAGGAACATGGAAGATATGTAGAAAAAAAGCTGAAAGGAAAATGTAATTCAAGCATAGGGTATACATATCAATGACAAGAGTAAGAAGTGCATTACAGTGACACATTTATCCTTCTCACTCTCCTTGACACATCAGAACTTTAATTTCTGGCACACATTATCAGGACTGTAGGTACTGCCAAATGATGGTAAAGGAGGTAGACAACAGTTCACATGTTATCAATACTGGGAGTAGTTGATTTTCAGACAGCAACACAATAATTTCACAAAACGTACATAAGTATGTATTGAAATCCCCGTTTTCAGAATTATCAATTCACTGTATTAGAACCCTGTATCAGCTGTTTTGCTTCTCCAAGATCACTGCACTTACATTTTGTGCCTCAGAGGAAGTTATCTGACAGGTCCATTTGCTTCACTGAATACTATCAGGAGTACTGATGGCTGCACAACATTACCAGGCTTGTTTGAGGTACATAAGGCAGCCTAAATTAAATTATAGATTAATGTGTGTGTATGTATCTTTAAGAAGCTATCCAAGGGCTTGCACAAGTGTATAAATACTGAGCAGATGCGAGCCTGACTGCCATTTTGTAGTAAGATCATCTAAATGAAATACGCCGCCAGCTTGTCATCTATGTTAGAGAGGGATGAGCGACATAAATGTTTCACTTTTTTCCTTAGGCAGTAAACTGTTGTTCACTGCTGGGGACTGCTGCCAGGCTAGAGTGAGCTATGCTAAATGGCATGAAAATGAGGTAGAAAGAGAGGAAAAAAGAAGGCACTGAAATAGAGGAAACATTATGAAAGAAAGTAGTTAAAATGTACACTTTTGATATTTCCTCTACTTGGTTGTGTTCCCACATGAACATATGCTCATTAAACATCCTGTTCACACAAACACAGCCATGTCTGGATTAGCACCCCAGGACACCAGGGCATTTACAAGGCAAAATTCAGACTGTTATCATTATGTGCCACACACATTTAACTGTGAAGATAGAAGACAACAAAATATGTGACCTACTATCAATTTATATTATGGGAGGAACACACAAAATTCCTGACCTTTGTCCTGTGTAATGTGCAGTTAGATCTGTGGATGGCTGTGATAGTGGCAGCAGGGCAGATAATCTTTCATCACACAATATAAAATAATTCATTTGAACACTGCACCTCTTTGCTGATCTTAATTTTGTGAACATCATTCAAAGATTTATGCTTTTCCAACAAGATTGCTATGTGCTTTGCCTTGCAGTTAATATTGTTTCAGTGAGTAATTTGCTTTCATAGAATTGTAGACACAATTGTATTCAGAGGCATAAACATAAACAAATCATATCAGTGTTAGGAATGTTTCTCTGTAAGTCATTACTTTCTCCCTGACACACACTGATTGATACTGCAGTCAGAGTAATCATTCACATTTATAAGCACTTAGCAGGTAACATTTTTCAGTGCTCATCCTTGGGGAGGTAGGGTGTGTGCATGCAATCGTGTAGATCCTTATACTATGTTTATATTCCCACACTTAGTGCAGATTTTGGAATTCATGAATGCTAATATATTCATGCCTCATTTGCATATTCACAGTGCTCACACTGCAGAATCTGCACCATATCAAGGTAATTGTGTATGCAAGGAAATGAGTATCATGGTAGGGGTGAGTGTTTATCCAGAGAGTTAAATGTTGCTAATTGCTTGCAAAACATGTTTCTAGTGTCACATCTAGCTTGATGCAAAGGAAATTTGCTGTTTTTTTTACAAAATGCTGTATTTCACACTTAACAATAGATTATATTTTACAATACACCTATAGCTTAGTGTATGCATTGTTTGTCCCTTGCTAGTTGCATAGGGATGTATATCTATTATTGGTTATATTATAAAAGCTTGTGAAAAATGTAACATGACATTATGGAACATTTTCTATGCCTATATGTCAAGTTATTGCTGAAGAGTGTTGAATCACTTTCTATCAAGATCAGGGATTTGACATTGGTACCCCACAAGTGTGTCAAGCCTGTGATATTTAGTTGACCGCCTTCCACACAAGTGGTTATCCAAGAACACTTTTACCCATTTATACTGGAACAGTATACATTGCTTTGGTTAATACTGCAATGTACTACTCATTTACACTGCTGTTGTAGTCCTTACATGACCTGTACACCTTCTTTTCATTTTCTTTCCTTTTTTGGTTGAGGGCTCTATTTACTTATGTGTACTAACATGTAACTTTAATTTTTTTTACTTATTTTGAATGTTGATGGTACTGACATGGAGGAAAACACTAGTGGGTATACTGTAGAATTTTCAAGTAGACATTATAATTCAGTAACTCACACTCACTTCTTTGGTGATAGGCTTGCCCTCATGGATTCCCCTCCAACCACCCTGTGCCAGTGATGGATGACAGTGCACTGACCGTTGCACATTTTTAATGTAGCTATGTTTACATATATGTCTGGGAAAGCAAAATGCTTGATGCATATTATTGTGCGAAGTCCATAGGCAGATTTTGCAGACATCATAGACGTACAGTTTTACTGATATTACTGTATACATGATAGATGTCTCATCTTAGGGATATATAACTACTTGCACATGGACCTACGCAAGTAGGTGTTTTTTTTTTCAAACAGGTTCTACTCTTTGGACCTCAGATGAAGGTGGTATAGATTGCATATTTACAATACTGTTTCCATGTATATCTGGTTTTGCTGTAAAAATTTTCTGTGTCATGTAGTTCATAAAAAGTCAAACTGGGTATAAACACCCTTGTTCTTCTTGTCTGAGGTCTGGCAGAAGCAACAGCACCCTGATTTAAAGCCTGTTGAACATACAGCATAATAATAACAGCAGCAGCCCCTAATGTGCTTTTTTTTCTAAGTGTAATCATGCTGTATTTCAAAGAGTTTTTGGTGCACATGGCAAAAGCCTACACTGAATGTACATGATTGCTTTATATCTTCCTGAATAGCACTGCCATATTGGATTGGTTTATTAGCATGTTCTTCAGCTCTTTATGTTGTCTTAGCATATTCTGCCATTTCTCTTTGTTTGGCAACTCTACACAGTATGCATAGCCATTTAATGAATAGCAAATAGAGTGATTTCAATAGACAATGTGGCCCATGGCAACACAATAACTACACTTTGTGTAGCTGTTAATAAATCCAGCCCTAAGTCTTCCATAAATATTTCCATTTGTGGTCTTTCTTAATTTCCACAGTTCTCTGTTTTATACAGATTTTCAAAAAAAATTCTGAAATATCTCTAAAAATCTCGACAGGATACTTGATTATTTTTACTTGTTATAGGCTACCTAAGACTGTCAATAACCCTTTCTACTTTCTGCTGCCTAAGTAATTTTGCTAAAAGTTTTTGTGCTCTGGAGTTACTATCAAAAATAGTTGCTTAACATCAAGCTTTCTAAACTCATGTATATTATCCAGATCATCCCTTATTTTCACTTTATTACTCTACATTTGCACATCTTCGTGTTCTGTGAGATGTCCCCTTATTCTACAATACTTTAACCTTTGTCAGTCCCTCTAAGTAATTCCTACCTGTATATTTATTTCTGTTTTAGTTCTACCGTGTTTTTAAACTCCATTTTCATTTTATTCCACTCACTAGCTATAACTTCTGAAGATATTTCTATCTTCCTTAATAACTGTTGAATAATTTCTAGTACCAATTTCTTAAATTCCTCTCTTTTTAACAGGTAGGTGGGAAAGTACCAGTGTCTCATTTTTTACTTCATTACCCTGCATTTGTACCTTAGCTTTTATTGGTGGATGATCTGAAATGGTTATTGGATATGTTTCAATACTTTCACTTAAATGCAGATCTTCCTGTGAAATATAATTTTGATAGTCTAGCCCAGTTATTGTACCTTGGTGTGTAATATGTACATTCTGAGTTCCTGCTACTGAATTCACATCTTCCATAACATATATTTTCTTAAATTTCTTCAGAAATTTACCCTTTTTGTTATATTTCCCCTTCTAGGTCCCCCTGATACATCCTCACTATTGCAAATAATGTTCCAGTTCCCATCTATATGTAATATTCCCTGTTGAAAGTTGATTATTTCTCCCAAAATGCTCTTAAGTTCCATAATAGCAGTTTTTGATGGAATATAAATACATACCAGTATAATCTTACTCCCTTGTCAATAGCCTCTTACTACCACCAATCAGACCTCCCAACCATTCCAAATGACTCGGTTTTTACAGAGTTTTGGGGTCCAAATGAAGGGGTGCCATGATTCCCGAGTGGCACCCCTTCATTTCCGATTTTTCTTTGCTTTTTTAAAATTTTCACGCTGTTGGAGCTGACGTCATCACGTGCGCAATGACGTCAGCTCTGTCAGGCTACCAGACAGTCGGAATTGAGCTCAAGGAGCTCACATCATCATCATTTCTGGCTGATTGAATTGCAAGCTGGCGGGCCGCGCTGAAACGGCAGGAATGGGGAACAGAAGAGCTTGTGCAGGCCAGGAAGCTGAAACAGCAGTTCGCCGAGCTGGAAACTACTCAGGGCAGGGATTAATGGCAGCAACATGGGGAACAGCAGGGATTAATGGCAGCAACATGGGGAACAGAAGAGCTTGTGCAGGCCAGGAAGCTGAAACAGCAGGCGACAACATGGGGAACAGAAGAGCTTGTGCAGGCCAGGAAGCTGAAACAGCAGTTCGCCGAGCCGGGAACTACTTAGGGCAGGGATTAATGGCAACAACAACAGAGGAATAACTACTCAGGGTAAGGAACGTGTGTGTGTGTGTGTGTGTGTGTGTGTGTGTGAAAATGCCCCCATATAATACACTTGGTGGCTAGAGGTATTCAGGCTCAAACCCTGTACCTTTGGTACAGGGTAAAAAGAGCCTACTATCCCTAGTCACCACCATTTCTGGGTGAGTTGAGAGCTATGATGAGAAGTGAGAACATTTTGTTTCTCTAACAGTTGAAAGTTATGATCTGAGCTTTGTCCAGATTTTTTTGTACTAAGAGTTGAGAGAGCTATGATGAGAAGTAAGAACATTTTTTTTTGTGCTAAGAGTTTAGAGATATGGTGAGTGAGAAGTGAGAACTGAATTTCTATTCCCCAATTATTGGCTTTGTTGTTTGTCCATGTTTTTTGTGTTGAGGTTAAGAGCTATGTTGAGAAGTGAGAAATTAATTCACTAAATGATGGCTATTAAGTTTCAGTCTTCCTATTTTTCAGGCAGCTTTTGATTTGGCATAGTGGTATGTTGTTCTGACTGTAGCGTATAGAGTCCTGGGTTCAAAACTTGCCATTAAAATGCATGATGGTAGCACAACATTTTATTCTAGCAACTTTACAAAATTATACAAGCAATGTTTAAAATGTGTCCCTGGTTTTTGACCTTTTGTTCCCCCCCCCACAAAAAAATGAAATTGAAAATAAGTGCAAGACACTGTGCAAGATGCCTATGGCTTACACTACTGTCATTCTATTTATAGTGTGGGTGTGGAAGCAGACTTTTATGATGGAAAAGTTCTGAATTGGGCAGTTTTGTCATTATTGGTTCATGTGTTTTGTTTCATTGCCTACAGTACAGATTACTGGTAAAATGTTCAAACAGTAAATTTAAAATGTGCTCTAACATGTGTGTTGTATTATACAAGAAATATAATTTAATAAAGTCAGGAAGGTGTATAAAGAAAAGAACACATGTACGTTTCTTGTTTTGTGTGCAAGGGGCCAATGATTTGAAAACAGTCCAAAGGTAATCTTTATCCACCACTGGCCAGATGCATTTTCTTTGGATGTGGTGTGGGTTTCAATGCTCTTTCAATGAATGTGAGTTTCAAGGGCAAAGTTTAATGTCAAGCCTATTTTCATTGTGAGACAGTATTTCTTTGTTTACCAGATGATGCCTTTTAGTGTTTCTGCATTGTTGTGCTGTAAAATGTAAAAATAAAATCCAAATCATTGTAGAAGTAAAGCAGTATGCATACATTAGTGTTTATGGTAAATGGGGTGAAATAGCCAGGTAACGGGACATTGGAATGGCTGCAGGGGGACTCTGGTGCCACGTTTTGGTTGTCTGTTCTTCAGTTTGCGTTCGAAAGTTGGTATCCCACAATTCCATCAGAGTGGGTGGGGTTACATAATTATGTATGCAAATCAGATGTTAATCAGCGTACAGATTTGTACCTATTTTTCATGGGCCTTGTCCAGATTTTTGATGTTTCCAGGTTGAGAGGTATGCCACCAATTTACCATTATTGTCTGTTTTTCCTCTACTATTACTATTGGAGCCCCTCTAACAATTACTATTGTTACTTCCCTTTTCCTTTGCCCCTGATACTTTAAATATCCATCCTGAAATCCTTTCTCTGTCAAACTCACATGCTCATTTCCTTCCAACTGTGTCTTCTGCAGCATTTCTGTTTACACTCTGTATTCTTTATTTTTTTTTGTAATTCTGGAGCTTTTCTCCTTGGGTCTCCTCTGAAAAAGGTCTTCACCCAGTTGGACTAACCCAGTTAACAAATGTCAAATAAATAAACAAATAAATAATAAATATAATTCATTGCTCTTTCTTTTTTTTTCTACAGCTGTAAGGCCATTCGTGTTCCAAGATAATATGGATAGCATAGCCATTATGATAAATAGTTATTGTTCCCATCTATTATACATGATAGTGGTTAACAAATGTCAAATAAATAAACAAGCAAATAATAAATATAATTCAATGCTCTTTCTTTTTTTGTCTACAGCTGTAAGGCCATTCATGTTCCAAGATAATATGGATAGCATAGCCATTATGATAAATAGTTATTGTTCCCATCTATTATACCGGATAGGTTTTTTATTGTGTATTTCCAATGTTTCTGTTATATACCTCTGCAGTGGTGCAGTGGTAGCTTTGTTGCCTCACATCAAAAGGTTCTCCCGTTTGATTCTCGGCTTGGGTTGCGAGTGCCTTTTGTGTGGAGTCTGCATGTCCTCCCCGTGGTCGAGTGGGCGTTCGAAAGACATGCATTGAATGGGTGTGCCTTCATTGAAGGTTGGGTGTCGGGCTGGCAACTCGACACTGTAATAAAAAAAAAACAACTGCCAATCATTAGTGGACCAGAGTTCTGCTGTGGCATCCCCTAACCGGGAAAAGCCGAAAGACGACAACAATATTTCCAATGTTTCTGTTACATGCATACACTTATGTTTAGCAAGCTGATCTTTTAAACAGTTGTTTCTTTTCATCTCCGTTTGAACCTATGTCATATTTTTCAAGACATTTTATTATAACAAAACTCTTATACAAAAAACAAAATACATTTTTAAAGCACTCCATCCCCTATTAATTTAGATCACATGCACAAAACTATATACAACTTTAAAGAACTAAGTTTAACCCTGCAGATAGAAACTATTACCCCAACTCAATAGTTGTACCCACAGGCATTACCTAACCTAAAATTAAGGTTATTCATGCTAAAGCACATGCTACAGCCTATGTTCCCACTTACATGGATTGCTGTCTGTTCTTTCCTTATCTCCATTCCTCTCCTGTAGTGAAAAGAGCTTGTATGCTTTCAGAAAAAATACACAGGCTATCTTTAAAAAATAAATTGTACACTGATCTATGAAATGCATTAAAGTATTTAGGTTGCTAGGGAGGCTGCTGTCTTTTATACACTTTTCATAATTTCAGACTTTATTTTTCACTGCACAGCTTGCCATTGTACCTTTAAATGTTGCATTTCCCTCAGCCAAGAATTCCCAGAACTCTCAAGATTAATTGCTTGCACCTGCAGACAGTTCATCTCCATGGAAAAGTACTTGGCAATGAATCTTTGTAAATTTCACTCAGAAAAGAATGTACAGCTGCTTTCTAGCTGCAGACTTCTTGGCTCTCATGGACCTTTTGCTAATGGAAATAAAGCTGATATATTTGCAGATGTAAGTGGCTTAACATTTTCATGACTTCTCTCATTTGTCTTATTTTTAAAGCCTACTTGCTTAAAAAATTCCCCACTTGTTTCTAGATTAAGCCAAGTGCATTAATCTAGACATCCACCCTTGTAAAATTCAGGGAAAATATCTTAATTTTACATATAATTAGTGCAATTTTATACCATACCACATCCCAACTGTCTGAGATCACAACATATTAACAATAAACTTGCTTTTGTCATGCCTTTCTTCTCTTGTTACAATGTGAAGACTATAGTTCTTACAACTAAAAAGTACTTCTTTACTTTAATATCTTTGACACTTACAACAGTCACTGAAAATAATTCCCCATATTTGAAATACCACTGACTACACACTACACAAAGCTGCTTTACTATATATAACATGCAGTTTATATCATGAAATGTTTTATACAAATACTAATATGGACAAAAATTGTTTTGCCTACAGTTACTCTCCTCATTTAGTGCCCATCTAAACATTAATATCATAAAGTGGGGCATATATTTTTTGCAATCCACCCCCAGGTTTAATAAAGTCAATACAAAATCCAATCTTTTTCAGCCACTTTTTCTTGCAAAGCCATATTTCACAAATGTGATTGAAGCTTTATAGTCTCCCATTTATTCACTATACACCAGCTTGGATCTCACACCTGCCTTTTGATTTTTCCTGACTGCTGGGATACATTTGCTTCTTTTCTGCCTGGTGTATGGGTTATAATTATTTTCTACAAACACTTTGCTGTCTCCAGGTTTTAATACTTTACTCTTCTGTCACAGTTTTGTCCAGATCAACTCTCTGATGGTACTCATGCCCTATTTCTTTAATTTATTTCCCCCAAGAACAGCTTAATTAAGTTTGACCCCTGTGTGCTGCATACTTTTCCACTACATTACATTTCTTACATCCTTAATTGCACCTCCTTGCCCATTCCACTATAGTAACTCATTCTTATTTAAAACTTTCCCATTTAATATACGTAGGCTTCTGTGCTATTTCCCAGCCTGCCTTGAGCTTTTCACTTTCCCAGTATTCAACAGTCCTAGAGTTCATTAATATAATCATTACAACATAAGTACAAACTTTTATCCCCGGCAAAACACTTCGCAATAAAGTAGTGTCAGTGACCCAGACCATCAGTTTTAATTTTCCCCAAATCCTTAAAACATAAAATAAAAATTCTGTTTGTTACTCTTACATTTGTTGTCCTCTTTACATCCCATAAGCCCTCTTCATTAATTAATCATAAAACAATTAACATTTAACATTCCTATCTTTGCTTTAAAGTTTTCTCATATTTGTTTTTTGCTAAAACATACTCTACCACCCCCTCAGCACAAACAGTTTAATCTGTCAGACTTCAGTGCTGTTTCCCATCTTGCCTTCTACTTTTCACAGCCCTACCATTTTAAGTTCCCGATGTTCATTAATATCCTCTTTATCACATAGGTACAAAGTTTTATTTCACAGCAAAGGACATCTTAGAAGTTCATAGGTTCATAGGTTGGTACTAGGCTATCAGCCCTAGGGCCTATACAAGCCTAGCCATAACAATTCCCTGGCTATTTCTTCCCACACTATTTACTTCCCTGGACCCCTGTCTAGCAGGGCGACTGACATGATCCCCGGGGTGAATTTCTTTTCTCCCATCCAATCGTCAAGGTTATTCTGAAGAGGGCCAAAGAGGCGCTCTGCTTGACATGTATGGGCAGTCTATTCCAGAGTCTGGTGAGTGTCTGGGTCAGGAACTTATCCCTCCTGCATGTTTTGTTTATTGTGATGACAAGGTTTAGATCCCTGGAGCGTGTGGCTCTGAGGGATTGGGATTTCTTTAAGTGTAGCATGTCCAACAGCTCTGGGTTTGACATGGCCTTGTATGTTAAGCAGAGATTGCCTCTGAGTAGACGATATGCGACAGAGTATAGCTGGAGTTTTTTAAGGCGGTCAGCGTAGGGCATCTGCTTTAGGCCTGTGATTCTTTTAGTGAGGTATTTCTGCGGCCTTTCCAGTTGTTACAGATGTCTTGAGAGGTACATACCAAATGGGGCATTGTATTCTGTAATGGTTCTAATGAGGGATGAGTACAGTGGGACAATGACCTCCTTTTTTCTGGATGAAAAGCCCTTAGTGATGAGGTGTGCCACATAGAAGGATTTCCTGACTGTTGTGGTGATGTGGTTATCGAAGATGAGACCACTGTCCACCTGTGTCCCTAAGTCTCTTATCACACTTTCAGTGTTTAGTGTACTGCCACCTATGTGGTAATTCATGGGTACATGTTTTTTCCCCAAACGGGATGACTATACATTTCTTGGCATTGAGCTTGAGCCCATGGCTCTGGCACTAAGCATCTGTTTCTGTAAGGCCCTTTTGTAGAGTATCCACATCATTTGGGGATTCAATAATGGCTCTCAGTTTGCAGTCATCTGTGAACTTTGTTAGCCAGAGTCCCTTAGTGTTGGCCTGTACTTCAGAAAAGTAGATGCCAAACAAGAGTGGTCCCAGGACTGAACCCTGAGGTACTCCACTTGTCACTTGTCTGGAGCTGGATTTGGAGTCGGCTACTTTTACAGTGTGGGTTCTGTCAGTAAGCCAGTTGGCAACCCATTGGGTGACGTAGGGATTAATGCCCAGCTTAGTAAGTTTATTTATGATTCCAGAGTGGGGGATGGTGTCAAAGGCCTTGGCGAGGTCTAGATATGTTGTGTGGACCACCTTACCCTTGTCCATGGCTCTGGAGACTGATTTGAAGAAGTCAATCAGGTTCAGGCAACAGGATTGGCCCTTCACAAACCCAAACTGGGTGGGGTCCAGTGTTTGAAGGTTGCCAATGTCTTTGTTTATAAGTTCCATGATAATACGCTCCATGGCCTTGGAGATAAGGCTCGTCAGACTGATGGGACAGTAGTTTCTGGGATATACTTTGCAATTATAGGCTGTTTAGTGCCTACCATTAATTTCTCCTTATTAACAAGGAGAGTTGAGTGCTTTTATCAGTTTAAGGCTTCCTAGTGCTTTCCAGCAGGTATTGGAGCAAGTGCTAGTCACAGGGATGCTTAAAGGTAAGATGAAAAAAATGCACACTGCAGTGTGCACTAGAGAAGTTAGATGTGAAAGTAGGTAACTTAAGTTTTACCTGTTTAAAAAGGTAAGGTTTAGTGGAGAGTTACTATTTTTAAAACAGCAAGATGGATTGAAAGGGGTGGTCACTTTTGTATTCTGGTACTATAGAATACAGTAGGATGGCCAATAAATTTAAATAGTTGAAGGGGAGTGATTTCAAAAATTATAATTTTGTGATTATTCACACAAGCCAGTGAAAGCAGAGAGGAAATGAGATATATGGCCAAATTAACATAAGAGGCAAGCAACTAGAAAGACAGTGGTATTTAACAAGACAACTGTAACTGGGTGGGAGAGTGGGGAAAAATTTCTGCCTGACTCAGAAGAGACAGAGCTGTGGCCTCTTTTGAAGTTTTAATATGCAGTTAAAGCAGAATGCAAGTAAAACACAAGGTAAAGAAAACAAACCACAGTATTCAAAATATAAAAAGGCAATAAAGTAATACAAAATACAACAAATAAAAGCAAACTAACCTTTCCTTCACAGCAAAGTGTAGCAGAGTCTGGATGAGCCTCTCTAGTTTATTTTTATTTGTCCTTTGATAACCAGGAAAGTCCAACTGAGCCAATGGCCCATTTTCATCTGAGGTCTAGGGAGAAAAGCTCCACAATAGATTCAAAAACATTTAAACAGTAGTTGAGTAGTTATATACAAGTGAAGGAAGCCACACAATAGATTAAATATTTTACAATGAGTTGGGGCAAAAAGCTCCACAAAAACATACATAAAAAAATGAACAAGCACAAGGATCTGTCTAGTTCTAACATTGCCACCATGACTGTTGAGAAAACAAATAAAAAATAAAGAAACTAGTGGTCTTAAAACTTCGTTAAGAGCTCAGTCACAATAATTCCCAAGAATCAAATGAAACCCAGATAGTATTCCAAAGCAACAAAGCTTTATTCGTCATAGACAAATGATCCTCAGTAATAAAAATTCAGAAATATTTTAACAATATTAAACATATCAACTTTTAGGTCCCCTTCACATTGTCGACACTGCAAAATGCCGACAGTCATATGGCTGAGACCATATGATCGACATTTGCAATGCCGACAATGCGGAACTGGCATCTGACTACAGTGCGGAATGGAAAGATTTCCATTCCTGCACTGTAGTGCGATCTCAGAGTTGGTATATTTAAGTTATGGGGGTGTGGGGAGGCAGATCCCCCCACGGGGGGTGCAGGGGGGCTTGCCCCCCTCCTAGCAATGTGTTAGAAATTTGTAGTGTTTGTATTTTGTTTGAATGTTCAAAATTCTGAAAGTCGATGATATGGTTTTAGCCATATGAATGTCGATATTTCTGCGTTTCAATCATCCAGTGGTAACCCCAACTTTTATATACTTAAAAGTAGGTGTGGAAAATGTATGTAGCGTTTAATTTTAAACCAGCCTGTTCAAAGCAAATAGTATAAACAGGGCCATAAAAGTGCATTTTAGTAAAAGTACCCACCCCACACACTACTACTGATTAGATCAAATTAAATCCTAGTTAAGAAAAACACTACCTATCTATTTGAAACCCATATTCCAAAATCAGGTATTAAGAAAAGCATAAAATACACATAAAAAGACTTTTAACTAAAATCGCTTTCTGCTACCAAATGCAAAAAAGTCTTTATCAGGTCTGTGACAAAAACTAAAATCAAGAAAAAACACATAGCTATCTAACCATAAAAATAATCTAACTATAACACTATAAATATAAAAATACAGCTAACTAATAATACCAACTAGTAAATATCTGTTCATGTGTATTAGTGTGCATAAAAAATAAGTAATAGCTTAGAAAAAAAATGTCAGTGCTTTGCAAAAAAAAAAAAAAAAAACTGTCATGACAGTTTTCATGTTTACAGCCCCATAACATGTTTATACAATGAAAACTGTAGAAAAACCATACAAAAATACAGAAAAGAGTGGATGAAGTAAAGTAGTAATGTATAAAAGTGTGCAAGTGTGTGAATCAGTGTGCATGCATTTTTAGGGCCTGGTTATACTGTTTGCCTTGAATAGGCTGGTTTCAAATATATGTACATTTTCCACACCTACATTTAACTATTTAAAAGATGATATGTTTAACATTGTTAAAATATTTCTGATTTTTTTGTTACTTAGGATTGCTTGTCTGTGACGAATAAAGCCTTGTGCTTTGGAAGGCCACTATTTTTTTTTTTTTTTTTACAAAAACGTACATAAAAACATTTTACAGCAGCTGAATAGTAATTATATACAAGGAGAGAAAGTCCTCACAGGATAAAAACACAAACAGATTGAAATACATTTGCAGAAGTGGATAGCCTTTGTCAAGCAAACTAATTCTTAGTTATTCAAAATACTGACTGTATTTCTAATAATGTATGGAAGTGAAAAATAATAGATAATTCTGCTATCAAAACAGACAAAGGAATAGAATGAGATGAGGAGGAGTAATGAGCAGAAGAGAAAATTAGCAACAGGAAAGAGAGTTGATTATTAGAAAGATGACAATGTTATGGAAGGACACGTGAGAGGAAAATAAATAGTAGTAAGTGTTACCTGAAGAGGTAGAAGGAAGAGGTAGAAGAGCATACATTAATAGTATGGTATCATTAAAGTGAGAACTTCTTTAGATGGTAGGCCATTACTACCTGCTAAGATATGGAAGTGTTAGTGAATTTCGATGCATCTCTTTTGAGGGTTGTGTATCTGCTGTTCCAGGTGTCAGATCAATATGTTTTAGATTGGTCTTGAAAGTCTTGAAATTGGAAAGGTTGCTAGTATGATTACAGGATAAGGGGGTAGAGTTCCTGGCGGGACTACATAGCTGGGATAGAGTGTGAGGTTCCTACTGACAGGTGTGGTTTGTAGGTAGTGAAGAGTATTTTGTTTCCAGATTGATGTGGCCTAGCAAGGATGCATGGATGCAATAAGTCTAGTAGGGCTTCGCTTTGTTCTGATTTGTATATTAATTTGTGTACTAGAAGAAGTTGTGTATAAGAGAGTTTCTTGGGTAATTCAAGCCAATCAAAGCTGTTTTAGGGCTCAGCAGTGATGGGTTCTATTTGATGAGTTAGTGGCAAATTTTGCTATTTTATTGTAGCACTGGTTTAGTTTATTTTGGATGGAAGTTTGAAGTTTAACCAGTACTGGGGGACCATATAGTAAAGTGGGGAGTAGGAGTGTAGAGACCAGGAGTTTATGGAGTGCTCTTAATTTTTGATGATTTTTTGATAGCCTGTTACACATGTAAGTCAAATTTCAGGTTATCATTAATTGTCATGCCTTATAGCTTGGTGTGGGGGATGACTTCAATAAAGGTGTTATCAAACGCTGTTATTGAGAAATTTTGTTTGAAGTGTGTAAGGGCTTTTGGGGGAATAGCAGCAACTTTGTTTTTTGGATTGGGTAGAAACTGGGAGTTATTGAACTAGATTTCAGCTGATGAAAATGACTCTTGGGTTAGGTGTTTTAGAATAATTCTGTTACTAGCAGAACAGATTAATGTGGAGTCATCAGAATATTTTATTAGGGATGCATGATATTTGGCAGAACGTAGGTAGTTGGTAATTATGTTGAAAAGCAGTGTCCCCAGTATGGAACCTTGGGGAGCACCTGTTTTAACAGGTAGGGAGGATGAGTAAGAATTCATCCATTTAACAGAGTGGAGTCAGTTGGAAAAGTAGCTGGAGAACCAGCTGGTGGAAGTGTTTGAAAGACCAAGTGAAGAGAGTTGTTTTAGAAGAAAGTTATGGGAAACAGTATTGACGGCCTTGGACAGATTCAGAAACACTGCAGAACTAGTTGGCCTTTGTCTCTGGCTAGGTGTGTGTGTGTGTGTGTGTGTGTGTGTGTGTGTGTGTGTGTGTGTGTGTGTGTGTGTGTATGTGTGTGTGTGTGTGCGCGTGTGTGTGTGTGTGTGCGCGTGTGTGTGTGTGCGCTTGCGCTGCATGTGCGTGTGTGTGTGTTGCTATTAATGGGAGGGCAACAGACAGTCTATATTTGATGAGACCAGAATTGAGGGGTTGGTGCTATGTCCCACTTCACATGTGCATACCTATAGTGGTCAATACAGCAATGGGCCATATGCCAATAAAATTATTTCAGAAGACTTAAGACTATTTGTAGCTGTTATTTAAAAATAATAGACAGGGTTGTTAATGCAGGCAGAAAAGCTTTCTAATCCTCAGTGCAGGTATCCTTTGTTCTTTCAGCTTACTTAGAGAGACTGCCCTCACAGTTGGAGACAATGCACATTAGGAGGGAGAGGTGTGGTTGGTTGCATGATATCTGAGGTCTGACAAAGACATTTACAGGGTTGTTAATGCAGGCTGAAAAACTTTATAATCCTCAATGCAAGTATCCTTTGTTCTTTCAACTTGCTTAGAGAGAATGTCCTCACAGTTGGAGGCAATGTACATTATGAAGGAGAGGTGTGGTGGCTTTATAGCTGGGGGCTGACATAGACCTTTGTTTTTGGTAAGCACCTTGGTCCTGAAACATGTCTGGGGAATGCCTAACAGTACTAAGCTTTGAAATGCCATGATGCCAGTATTTCACCCCAACATTTTTAATTTTCCTTGAACATTTAGTGCGGCGTCTGCATGCCCTCCCTGTGTTTGCATAAGTTTCCTCTGGGTGCTTCAGGTTCCTCTCACATTCCAAACACATGCAGGAGGTGGATTGGGCACTTTAAATTGGCTACAGGTGTGAGTATGCATGTGAGCGTGTGGTATGGAAGAACAGCCATGGCAGGGCTAGCCACCCAGTAGTGTGAAGCTTGCCTCTAGCTGATTGTCACCATTGAAATGACACCCCAATCCCTTGTGTAAAAATGGCAAAAGGGGTTGTTGATGGATGAATGAGTTTTAGATTATCTTATAAGTTTGTTTTATTGTTGTTATCTTTTTGATGTTTTGTATTTTCAGTAAACTCTATTTAATAACAAAACGCAGACATTTAACTCAAACTCAGCCCCCCTTTACTGTCTTATCACATTTGCTTTTTTATCAGTCCATAAGTCCAAGGATCGGTAGCCCCCTCAGCCTTTATTTTGCTGTGATTGTCCATGTTCTACATTCCAAATACCGGACATTGCCACATCCCTCACCCTCTTGGAGTGCTGTTGCATGTTGTGAACCCTATCTCGCATACTTTATTGAAACAGTGGGAAGAGCTTGATTGGCCATCTCTCCTCAATTCCCCTGCATGCTGACATCTTTGCTCTCTGTTTCCTCCTCCACTTTTATGTACATCCGCTTGCTGAACAAATTACATGTAACTTTCCAGATTGTTCACCACTATCTCTGAATCCAGAAATGTTTTTATTTCAATGGGGGTGGGTGTGCACTTTAAATATTGCTGGATAGACAAGTCTAAATCTCATATTTAGTCTCTTACACAGTTTTAGAAGTGGAATAGATTTCCTTCTTTTCATTCTTGTAACAAAGGAATAATCATGGTCCAGAAGCACTATTTTATCCACTATCAGTCTATTAATCTGCCTACTTTTTTCCCCTCTCTGCAGTCAGACAGTGAGAGGGTGCTGAATACTTTGGATGTGCATAGGCAACTCAGAATGTATTTGGATCAGACTAAGGCTGTTTGAAAATCTGATCAGTAGTTTGTTTCTTTTCATCCTAGATCTTTGGGTCTCACTGTATCCAAGCAAATTATTTCTTCTTGGGTTTCTAAGGCTATTTCCTTTTGTTACAACTTTCACAGCAAGAGCCTTCCTTCTTCAGTCAAGGCTAATTCTACTAAAACAATTGCTTCTTTTGGTGCTTTTTTTCAAGGGCTTAGATACTAATTTTATTCTTGAAGAAACTACCTGGTGTTCTGTGCATACCTTTGCTAAACACTAAATGTTGGATGGTATCTCTAGAGCTAGGGGCGGTTTTGCTAGTGCCGTTGTCCATGGCTTCTTAGAGGACTCTTCTTCTCCTGCCCCCTCCCAAATTTCCTGTTGAGCTTTGGCACTCCCAAATGTTAAGAATACTGCAGCAGTGAATGTAAGGACATAGTACAGTTGTGTAAAATCTTGTCATAATGGTAGATGTCTTTGCCTTCACTGCTACAGTATTCTCTCTCTCCCACCATCTCCCTAGTCCTTTGCCTTCCTGGATGTACAGGTTACCTCTTGGGTTCCTTGCACCGGTGTTCCTACTGGGGCAATCAGTTCTGTTTATGGTAAGCCTGAAAGTCACCTTTATGCCCTACGGTACACAAGGAGCATTTGAGTGATGCTCAGGCATACCTTTAAATGCAACAGAAAGTCTTTTGTCTTACTGGCCGGACGACGGGCTTCCATGGCAGGGAATCCTGAATGTTAAGAATACTGCAGCAGTGAAGGCAAGGACATCTACCATTATGGTAAGATTTTACACATCTGTACTTTGTATTTTAGCTGCTATGCTAATATGAAAATCACATTTCTCACATTTTCTCGTCCTTGATGGCTCCAGCACTGATCCAGTATATCAAGCTCAAAGTTGGGAGAAAGGATAAAATTGAATTATTTCCTAGTTCCTGCTAATATAGAAAAAAATGAAATAAATGTGCAATACCTGTGTATCACACTAGTCAGCAGTTGCAGAAGATTTCTAAAACGTTCCTGAATAGAGGTCAAGGTAAAGACTATACCAAAGAACCCAGTTGCTTACAAAGTGTTTCTACTTAAGTATCAGTACTGCTGGTATTACATTTGCGGTCAGACCTGAGCATCGTAGAGCTCTGGGTGTTGTCTAAACTGCAGCAACTGTTTGTAACAGTTTAAAAGTTAAAAAAAAAATAACTAAAACCTGTGCACTGTAGCACAGGCTATAACTGTAGCAAATGTTTGTTACATTTATAGCAAATAGTTTGCTAATGTTTAAAAGAAGATTTTTTACTGAAATATGTTAAAGGAGGGTTAGGGGCAGGGCACAGAAATGGTTCCTGAATGTCTGGGGCAGGAGAGAGGGAGAGGCATCTGGGTACCTGGTTGTTGTGCCAGTAGAAGGAATGTCTTTTTTTTTTTAGCTCTTCAGCTGGGCGTGGGTTCCTAGTAGTAGCCAGGGGACTGGTTGATCCAGCTATGCTTCTGGCTGTGTGTGTGTGTGTGTGTGTGTGTGTGTGTGTGTGTGTGTGTGTGTGTGAGAGAGAGAGAGAGAGAATGAGAGAGAGATGTGTATAACTGCTTTTGAAGCTCCAAAAATGGTATACTGTTCTATGGAGGCCACTGTTATGCTCTAAGAGAAGACCAGAGCATAACAATACTGAAAGGTGCTTAAGAAAACTTTGCTAAGCACATTTCTAGTATCAGAAAGGTGCTTAACAGAGTTGTCTTTTTCCAAAATTCAGAGATTTATTACATCACTCCATGCACTTCAAGTACTTCTTGGAATTCCAAAAGTGAGAAACATCATGTCTTGGGACTGCATCCGTTATGAAGACCTGTCTTGAGGATGCATAAGTGATACTTGTCCAGTTACTGCAAGCTGCTTTTCAAAGGCTTTTCAAAAATAGAATCTCAGCAGTCCCCAAGAAGTCTGGTTAGAAACAAGTTCTGTCCTTAAACTGTCATTGAAGCATGCAACCTCTTGGTATGGTGCCAACATCTTTCTAGATATCTCCATAATCTCTCAGCCTTAATCTCTCAGAGTGAATGTCTTAAAGGTAAGACATTTGCCTTTGGTGCTGGAAGATCAGACCCCCATGCATTCTATTCTCATTCCAGGTGATTCTATTCATTTTCAGTTACTAACACTGCAGTGCAGGATTAGAGGGTGTTGCACTCCTGAGTATGCATCATCCTTCAGATAAGGCTTAAACCAAAGCCACATCTACCTGAGTTGGTGGTAGCTCAGGTGGCATACCATGACATTTATTAAAAAAAAAAAAGAGACTAGGAGAATTTCATTGGTGCTCTGGATAAATGTTGCCTAGTCTATATAAATGCCACCTTTGAGTCTCTTCTGAAAAAGCCAACTAACCCAGTGGGACTAATTAAAATAAATTTGTGAGAGTTTACTGTGCTCACTGATCCACAGAAGGGATGCAGAGACAGCTCTGAACAAACTGAAAGGCTATTGATAAGCCACATCATGTCATATTTTTAATCCAGAGAGAGAGAGAGAGAAAAACAAAGGGACAGGTCATAAATAGATGTATGTCCTGATAGTTTTGTTGCATTTCTTCCCTGCAGAGATGCAGAGACAAGGTGACAGTTGCTACACACACCATTGTATGTGCAAGTACACCACTTACTCAAGTGGTGCACAAACATTCCCAAACAGAAAAAAAGAAGCTCTGGCAATATATCCTAAACTACAGTCACTGATTTTTAATAATGCAAAATCAAAGCCTTAAGCACTAACTCAAAAATAGCCTCTACGTCTCCAGTCCTACAAGTTCAGGATACTCCATAAGCTGACATGACAACTTGTGCAGACTGTGTGTTACGTTTACATATCTTCAGCCATGACAGTTGATGTGGACAGTAAGATGCAAGTTCCCTTCATACCACAGCAATACCTAAAGTGGTGACTGTGCACAAAGTAAAATCAAAGATATTAAAAGATCATCTTCTGCAGTAGCTGGTGGAATTCACCCATTCTGGAGACTCTAAGGCTGTCTATCGTAATAGTTCATCATCACCTAATCTGAATACCTTCAAATCACTCAGTAATGTCAGGCATGAGTTCAATGCCATGGATGGAGGAACCTGTCTCTATTGTCACTCCATCTCATAGCAGTTTATCTTCCATGTGAACAGTATTGGGTGAGAACAAAACCAAAAGTAAATGTTAGCTAAAAATTTATGGTTCCCTGTAGTAGATGAAAGAGTTGAAAGCTTCTTATAGTCCATGTCAGTCATCAACATCTTGCACTAAAACTATCAGACACTATCAGAACACCCTTGGTAAGGATTCCAAGATGGCTGCACTCTGAAGAGCAGGTTGATTAGTACTCTCCCAATGTGAAAAAGAAAAAGATAAGTAAAAAAGTTAAAAATATTAACACAATTTAGTTGCTGACTAGTCACTCTACTGCCAGGATGTCAGCAAAGAAGAAATCTGGAGAAAGTAAGAAAAAAAGAATCAACATCTGATTGGGAAGAATCTTGTAGATATTCAGCAAATAGCAGTTCTGGTTTTAATTTTCATACAGGAGATGGCTTCCGGTAATTTAGACAAAAAAATAAATCAAATGCATTTAAGTGTATTTAAAATAACTGGAGAAATTTATAAAGGTAAATGGCAAAAGACTGGAAAGAGGAAAATAAGCTTTAAGTAGGTATACAGATGAGCTGATAGAGCTGGAGAAATCAAATGATGAAATGAAGAAAAAACTGACTGGACATGAAGCTTTTCAATAAGAACTGTTCCAAAAATAGACTTAGAAGATGGAGAACACAGAGAAAATATGAGATTTTCTGCTATAGAAAGGAATAGACTGCATTAATGTTATGACAGTACAAATAAGCAACAGGACTGATATTCTACAACAGGATTTATTAATTGAAAGGGCACACAGTGTGCTGTTCTGTGTTGTTCCAAATTTGGCCATGAGAATGACCTTTAGTAATAAAGATGCATTCATACCAGCAGTAAGAGCTGCATCTGACAAAATTATAGCAGAATTGACATTTTTTAACTAGGGACACCAGAGTGTTTGTGGAAAATAATAATTCATTGTATACTAGGCAGAAGAGAAGTGAGCTTATACCTGTAATCGTAGATGTTTAGAGGTAGGTATGAGATTCATGTTGCTATATCCATCTGTTTTTAGAATACTTTTTCTTGGAGAATCAAATGTATGTTTGGATGTAGAATAGGCTGAGGAAGAAATAAAGTTTATCCAGCAAAGAGTGAGCTAGAAAGCTTAAGGGGACTCTGTTTTTCATTCTTCTGACAGTAGCAAAGCCCATAGACAAAACTTACCAGTACAACCTTTTCCAAAGTTTCTTGGACTTGACCTAGAGTCCAGTGTTGAGTGGTGAAGATGACCAGCAATAATGTGAAAGAAGAAAGTAAATTAAATCATTGTAAAGGGTCATTTCCATAAGGAGCAGTTTGGACATGGGAACTGTACTTCAGCAAAACGAAGTGGCTAAAAAGTCTAGAAATTGTGTACACTTGTATTAAAACTGGTGCAAGGACTCTAAAGCATAATTCCCAGTTTGTCATTAATGTTTAAAAGGACAATAAAGATAATAAAGATGTAACTAATGAAAAGCAGTTTTTGTACTTTGTGAAATGCATACAGTAACTGTATGTTATAGTGTAGAATAGTTCTGTACAGTATGCAGAGAGTGAAGATTGAAGATGACAGATCCTAGCAGCAGGTCTACTCTGTGCTGCATTGGGAGCCATTTGGCTTTTTTGAGGGTGAGGCAGTGGCACTCATTAGGAGTTAAATCAACAATGAAGCAACATATTTGGTTTTCTATAGTCTATGGTGTGGAGGAGATTTTCTTAGAGATTATGGATATTATAAGTAGTCGTATTCAAGTTGGTCAAGAAGGGCTCCTTTGCCTGTTGCTGCTCTGCCTTGTTTGGATAGATAGGGTGAGATTTTCCTGACCCCGAAGAGAAGAGTTAATTTTTTACCTTGATTTTTTTCTATATGGATGTTGAATGTTAGTGATTGGTCTAACCGCAAACCAAGGTGAAGGAGTTGGCTGTTTCTTTCAATGTGTCACAAACATTTGTAATATTGAGCAACTTTGGTGACTTTTTAAGTTTTGAGTTGTGACAAATAGTATGATTTTTTGTTTATTTTTGTAGGATTAAGTGTTAGTGTGTAGTTAATGAGACAGGAGTTGAGGGAGTTAAGGTCTTTTGTAGTTGTGTTTCAGTTATAGAGTATTTGCTGATGGAGCTACAGATTACCATGTCATTGGTACAGAGGATGAATTGTAGAGTAGGAAGGTCATGAGGTAGTTTGTTAATGAAAATAGAGAAGAGAAGCGAGGACAGAACCTTGAGGTACTCCAACTAAAAGAGGGGTGGGCTGAGAGAAGGAAGAGACTATTTTAACTGTGAAAACTCTGTTTGACAAGAAGTCTTTTTTAAGCACAGCTTTATTGAATTATCACTTGTGACAGACAATTTTACATTTATACAAAAGTAATCAAACAGTGTTAACAAATTAATATTAATAAACATTATACTTCACATATATTGCTATATATCATATAACCTAAGCAACATTATATAAATTATTCAAATCCTCCCTCCCCCTTTTTTTAAACAAGAAACATCTTTATTAAACCATCACGTATGACATAAGCAATCATACATTTATATAAATGAACACAAACCACACCGACACAATCTTAGTTGCAAGCATTTTACATCACAAACCATACTGACACACTCCCAGTTGCAAACATTATAGATCACTTATAATCTACCCAATCATTTTCAGTCAAACATTGCATACCTTATTTAAATCCTGCCTTCTTTTCAACCTCATTCCTCCCCTGTATGTATTGTTCCCACAATTCCCATTTTTTTCCTATGTAGTTTACTCCTACCCTTTTCTAAAGATCTCAGTTGGTTTAGATTTTGATTTCCATTTTCTAGTAACTGTTTTTTTTTTTTTGGCAGCCACCATAATTAGACACAGCAAGGCCTTACCATGTCTAGGCAATTCTGATTCTGTATCATAACTTACAAAAGTAATTTCCCTCGTTACACCAATCTTCCCACCCAGCATCTTTGACAGTGCATCTTTCAGGGAATCCTTAAAGTCTGCCAACCCACTGCAGTGCCAGAAAACATGTTCCCAAGTACCTCTTTCCTCCCCATCACACCTCCAACATTTGCTGTCTACCTGAGGAAAAATTCTGTGAAGTTTAATTTGGGTATAAAAATATCTATGTAAACATTTCCAAGCAAAAATCCTATATCTTCTAGATTTTGTTGCATATTTGGGAGACATATATCTTCCCATTGTTTCTTCATGAATTGATTATCCAATCTCGCTTCCCAATCATTTCTAACCTCCTCTGATTGATTCTTATAGTTTTCATGCAATATTTTATATGCTTTACTAATTATTCCTTTTTAATGGAAGGTTCTGTTCTAGATTCTACTAAAAACTCTACCAGTGCTGGTCTTTCATTTGCCCCCCCCCCCCCCATCTCTTTCTCTTTGCCTATGCTCTGATATTAATCCTTGATAGGGAAGGCAATCTGTAAGCTGCATTCCAAATAAATTCTAGGCCTCTTTCCATTCTATTACCTTTCCATCTCTAGTTATTTGTTCCCATAACCTTGGTTCCTTTGCCAGTTTTCTCCAATAAACTCCAGCCTCCTCTTGCCTATTGTTAATTGCAATCATCTCTATAAGCAGAATCTCCTCTCTCCATTCCCATGTTGGCTTAGCTCTGTTACTTTATGGATTTAATATTCTGTGTGATTATTGTTATTCTCCTTAAAGGCCTGCATCCAAAATTCCAGTCTCTCCTTGTTTCTTCAGCCCCCCCCCATTTCAACATCATACCTTTCCACTTTGAACCCACGGTGGTGGTGCTGCGGTAGTGTTGTCGCCTCACAGTAAGATACTGTCCGGTTCAATTCTCAGCTAGAGCGACTTCTGCGTGAAGACATGCGCGAATGGGCATACCTTCAGTGAAGGTTGTGCGTCAGGGCTGGTAACTCGGCACGTAAAAATCAACTACCAATCATTAGCGGACCGGAGTTTCGCTGTGGTGACCCCTAACCGGGAAAAGCCGAAAGACACAACAACAACAACCTTTCCACTTTGAATTATAGTTTTCTGCTTGTGCTACATACAGGAGCCTTAACTGTGTAGCTCTGAAATACCCTTTAAATTGGGTAATCCCAGTCCACCATGTTCTACTAGAAGAATAAACTTATCCCACTTGACTCCTGCTGTCTTCCCCTCCCAGATAAAGTCTTTCAGCTCTTTATTAATTACTATCTACAACTTCTCCTCTGGTTGATAAAAATATGCCTCACCTGTGTAAAAGACTAAAGGGACTAAAAGCATTTTGACTGCTTGTATCTTACTATCCATATCCATATAGCAAAGTTTCAAGTTTCACAGTTTTTGTATTATATTTTGTTTAGTTCCTTCCCACATATCCTTGGCTGCCACACCAGAATCATTTTTAATCCATACTCCTAAATACTTCATTTTATCATGCTCCCTTAAATATGTATATTGCTGATCCAATTTGTGTGTGTGGGTACATCATTTATCGCTATTGCCTTTGTTTTAACTTCATTAATGTTGTATCCTGAAAAGATTTGAAACTGTCTCAAAATATTCCACAACACTGTAATGTCTCTTTCTGGTTTTGTTAGGTATAAAATAATGTAATCTGCAAATAGAGACAGATTTTCTTGACTACCATACCAATTATATCCTTGAATTTCTGAGTCCTTTATTTTCTTTGCCAGCAGAAATTATCAGTGAGGGCCCCACCCACTTCCGATCCCTCATATATCCTCCTAATCAACCTTATAATTTTTTTAGGAAATACAAATGCTTCCATTGCCCTGCTCAAAAAGTCCCAGTTTACTCTGTCAAATGCTTTCTCTGCATCAAGACCCACCACCAACAATGGTATCAGCTTACATTCTGCTTCCCTCTGGATCATCAGTGTTGTGTTAATGTTGTCAGATGTTTGCCTCCCTTCCACAAAATCACATTGATCCATATCTATCAATTTTGGCAGACATGAACACTTTATAGTCATGGTTTAGTATTAAAATGGGCCTGTATGAAGCTGGGTCTGATGGATCTTTACCCTCTTTAGGTACTACAGCTACTATTCCTTTCTTCCAGGATGTTGGTACTTCTCCTCTTAAAATACTGTTAAACAAAACTTTCCAGAACTTTATCAGTTTTTTTCCCTCCTAGCTTCCAAACTTCCACAGGAATGCCATCTATTTCTGGAGACTTACCTGTAGATTGGTTATATGTCACAATTTTTATCTCACCTCCTCCTATCTTAACCGTTAGTAATGGAGCCTCATCTACCTCTAACCTTGGCATATTTAATTCTTCCATAAACATTTCCATTTGTATCTTTTCTTAATTTTCATATTTCTCTGCTTTATACAAACTTTCATAAAATTTCCGAAATATTTCTAATACCTCTACAGGATCTCATATTACCTTCCTTGTTATAGGCTCCCAAAGCTTGACAACAGCCCTTTCTGCTTTCTGTTGCCTGAGTCGTTGCACTAAAAAATTTTGTGCACTACTGTTATCAAAAAGCAGTTACTTAACAGCAGTCTTTCTAAACTTGTGCATATTATTGAGGTAATCCCTTATTTTCTGCTTAGCATTCTGCAGTTGATCCCCTTCTTGTTTTGTGAGATTCCCCCTGTTCTGCAGTACTTTAGCATTAGTCAGTCCCTCTAAATAATTCTTGTTACTTCTTAGCCATAACTCCCTTTCTTTTATTTTCACCCTATTTTTAAACTCCACCTTAATTTTATCCCACTTCCTCGCTATATTTTCAGAAGAAATTGCTATTCTCTCTAATAGCTCCTAAATAATCTCTACTACCCATTCCTGAAATTCCCCTCTTTTCAACAGATAGGTGGGAAAGTGCCAGTGTCTCATTTTTATTTCATTACCCTTTGAATTTTAGTTATTATTAGTGTATAATGTGAAATAGTTATTAGGTATGTATCAAGACGTTCAATTAAATGCACATGTTCCTGTGAAATGTAAATTCTGTCTAGCCTAGCCAGGTTTTTATATGTTGGGGAATAATAATCTATATCAATAACCTGGAATCCATGCTCTCTCACACCTCAATCAGTACCCCTGACGAAGAGGAGATTGCCAGCACAAACACCACACTACCCACATCACATAGCCAAGCACAGCACACACCCACAATAAAAACATACCTGAACAGCAGAGACCTCCAAAACATGCTCACAAACCTTCCACACACAACACCAAACACATCACAGACAGCAGACAACATACCAGTGTCTCACAAACACAGCCTATAAGGCATAACAATAAACTCATACAGCCCATAAAGCACAACATTAAACCAGACATACTAGTCATTGGTGACTCAGTTGTGTGATGCACTGATGTCCCCCTCAACAGGCTTGGCAAGGAGAAGATCATGGTCAGTTGTCTGTCAGGTGCCAGAATCCGCCACATCACACACGCACGTAAGTCTCCCCACAACAGGTACAAGTATGACTCTGTCATTATTCATGTTGGTGTGAATGACTTGAGACATACCTCCCTGGAGTATATGAAGAGAGATATGACTGAGCTGTCAGAGTATGTGTCCCAGGCAGGTATGACCCAAGCCCTAAGCAGTATCCTACCTTCACCAAGAATGATACCATAATACCAACAAAAAATAATTGACTTCAACAATTGGCTTAGTTTCTGGTATCATTCCAAGGGGATCCAGCATCTCTCTGCCTGGGATGACATAGTTGATAGGCATTGATGCTTTGCCAGAGATAGCCTCCATTTGTCACTCCTGAGATTCAGGGTTCTGGTCAAGGCTCTTGCCTCTCCCATTGTGCCTTTTTTAGGCAATGTCCAACAGACAAATCTTCCAACATAAAAGATCTGTCAAAAAGCAAGTAAATTGAAGGTCATGTTGATTAATGCTAGGAGCCTTAACCTGAAAATGCAATCACTGGAGGCTTTCCTAGCACTGGAAGATGTGGACATCTGTGCAGTCGTGGAAACTTGGTTAAAGGCTGCAGAGAGCACCCCTGCCTTACCAGGCTATACCTCATTCCTCACATTCTGACCCCACAATGAGATTGGGAAGACTAAAGGTGGTGGAGTTTCTATTTTCATTAAAGACGGGTGGTGGAGTTTCTATTTTCATTAAAGACAAGCACACCTCCAGACTAGTTTGCCAGCATGATGCAAGACACCCATCCAAGTTATAGCCAGCTATAGGCCCCCTTCATTACTCGGGAAACCTACTCCTCCTACCTGGACCTACTTGAGTCCATCAAGGTACCCTCTCACACTCTGATCATTGATGACTTCATCTACCCCACCATAAACTGGGTGAACTATTCCTGCTCTAATGCACTCACCCAATGATTCCTTGACTTCATCAATTCTAACACACCAGACCAGCTTGTCTCATACCCCACAAGGGGAGATAGCATTCTAGACTTGGTTCTCACCAACATGGGCAACAGCTGCACAGCTCCCATAGTAAGTTCTTCGCTGGTGAGATCAGACCATTGGTCTGTCTCCTTCGAAGTGTCTATCCTGTCCAGTTCCCCCCAGCCATAACCAGGCTAAAAAACTTCCCAAAAACTGACTACAACCTTCTATGGGAGGGTACTAGTAGCTTCACACCACCGTCCTCCCTCAGAGGATGCAGACAATATGCTGAACAGTATGCCAGAGCAGTATACAAGCACCTGTACAACTGCATGGACTCAGCCATACCCAACAGAACTAAAATCTGCTCCTCATGGAAACACAAACTTATGTGGTGGACATCCTCTGTGAACAAGCTTTAGAACAAAAGGAAGAAACTGTTGTCCAGGGGAGAAAAGGCACAAATTCCCAATTGGAAAAACTCCCTTCCTAGCCTCAACAAGCAAATTAGATCACTAGTGAAAACCTCTATAGCCAATTATGAATCGAAACTAGCTTCCAAAACAATGGCTAACCACAAAGCTTTTTCAGTTACATCAGAAACCTCCATGGCAAAGCCCAAGTTTGTTCTGAATTAGTTCTTAACGGTACCACATACACTGATCCTGTTAGCCAACTTGCTAGTAGATAGGTTCAGCACAAACTTCACCCCCCTGTCTCCCCCAAAGGCCCATTCAACATCCCCGATACTTGCCCCGCACTTCACATCTCCATAGATCAAATGAACTAGCCTCGCCATTGAACCCTCTATTCAACCATAGCCTAAGTACAGGCTTCATTCCAGCAGGGGGGGTTGGGAGGGTGGCCTAATGGTTAAGGTATTTGCCTTACAAACACAAGGTGCAGGGTTTGAGTCTCACAAGGGATAATTGGCTAGGCTTAAAAAGGCTCGCAAGGGCAGTTAGCTTAGTACTAATCTATGAACCTATGAACCAGAGTGGAAAACTGACATTGTCATCCCTTTGCACAAAGGTGGTGCTACTACTGATCCTGGAAACTATTGCCCCATTAGCTTGACAAGTCTGATCTGTAAGACCATAGAGTGTATTATTATGGACCTCATAAACAAGGACATAGGCAATCTCCAAGCACTTGACCACACCCAGTTTGGATTTGTCAAGGGCAGATCTTGCCTGTTGAACCTGGTTGACTTTTTTCAGACTGTCACCAAGGCACTGGATGAGGGAAAGTCAGTACATACAGCTTACCTTGACTTGGCCAAAGACTTTGACACAATCCCCCACTTGGGCATCATCAAAAAGTTAACACAACTTGGTGTAAATCCCTGTCTCATCAGGTGGGTGGCCAGCTGGCTCACTGATAGGACCCACAAGGTCAAAATAGGTGCCACCACCTCTGACAGCAGACCTGTCACTAGTGGTGTCCCCCAGGGATCTGTCCTGAGACCCCTATTGTTTGGCATCTACTTCTCAGAGGTCCAGGCAAAGACAAAACACCTGTGACTGACCAAGTTTGTGGATGACTGTAAGTTAGGTGCTGTCATTGACTACCCAAATGATTTTAACATCCTTCAAGAGGGTCTCACAGCAACAAATGACTGGTGCCAAAGTCATGGCCTTAAATTAAATGCAAAAAAATGTATTATCATACCATTTGGCAAAAACACGGCCCCTACTGATTACCATATTAACGGCAACCCCCTAAGCACACAACCTGTGGTGAGAGACCTGGGTACACAAGTTGACAACAATTTCACATTTCACCATCATGTAATGGAAGTGGTCAGAAAAGCCATTTACTTGGTTTATCTCACAAGTAAGGGGATTGCATCCAGAAAAAATGAGGTTATTACCTTTCTGTACTCCTCCCTCATTAGGCCAATAATTGAGTACAATGCCCCATTTGGTATGTACCTCTTCAAACACCTGCACCAACTGGAAAGGCCACAGAAATACCTCACAAAGAGAATCCATGACCTTCAACATCTCAACATCTGTCCTATGTGGACGGGGTCAAATCACTATCACTCTACTCTGTATCATACAGAGTTCTCAGAGGTGATTTGTGCCTCACCTAAAAGGCAATCTTAGACCCTGCTCTACTAGAGATGCTCTATATCCATAAGTCTAACTGCTTGTATAGTACCCAGTCGAAAGGCTTAAATCTAATATGTGACATTAACAAAACCTGCTGGAGAGACATGTTTGTCTCCCAGAGGCTGAACTATAAATCTTCATTAGCCTAGTAATCTCCTGTGATCCTATGATATGTAAATTCACTCCAAACTCCTATTACTGAATTCACATCTTCCATGCCAAATATTTTCATAAATTTCTTCAAAAATCTACCCTTCTTTGTTATACCTTTCCTTCTGGGTCCTAGAGAAGAAGAAGAGGCTCGACTCCGTAGTTGAGCTTACAACACTTTAATGTGACTCACAGCACTCCAATACATGTATCACACATGTGTGATACGTGTATTGGAGTGCTGTGAGTCACATTAAAGTGTTGTAAGCTCAACTACGGAGTTGAGCCTCTTCTTCTTCTCTAGTGCCTTTGGTTGTAGTTGGACTGTTTTCGGCACTTGTCCGTGCTTTTATTTGTTCCCTTCTGGGTCCCCCAGACACATCTTCACTGTTGCAAATAACATTCCAGTCCCCGCCTATAAGTAATATTCCTTGCTAAAAACTGATTCTTTCTCCCAGAATTTTCTTAAGCTCCATTACAGCAGTTTTAGGTGAAATATAAATACATGCCATTGTAATCCTTCTCCCTTGCCAGTAGCCCCTTAGCACTACAAATCTGACATTATTATCTTTTTTATCATCTTCTTCCACTATTGGAGCTCCACTTGTAAATAATATAAGTACTCCTGTTTTCCTTTGCCCCAGGTATTCCTCTGAATAACCATCCTTAAAACCTTTCCTAATCAAATTCACATGTTCAGTTATTTCTAAGTGTGTTTCCTGTAACATAACTATTTGCACTCTCCATTGTTAATATAGATCACTACTCTTTCTGTTTTGGATTTATGTGAAACCATTGATGTTTAAAGACATTACAGAAAGCATAATTGCATTAAAAAGTTATTATTCCCATCTTTTTTTAAATGTCTTGTTCCAGCTTTTGTGTTACATGCATACACTGTTTGGCAGTTTGAACTTTTATACATTTGTTTCTTTTCATATCCATTGGAGCCTATGTCACATCTTACAAAACTTTTTGTTTTATTTAAAGCCCTCAAACAAAAAACAAATGTACCCCCAATACCCCCTAAAACCTATTAACTTAATACTAGCACACAAAATTATGTATATCTTCAAATACTGAAGTTTTACCCTCCTAATAGGAACAAAAGTCCTAAACTGACAGCTACACTCAAATACTTGAGTTAACCTAAATGAAAGTTTAAACATGCTGAGATGCGTGATGCAGCCTGTGCTTCTACTAAGTGCTAATTGGTTTTGTCTTTTCTTTATAGCTGGGAAAACCCCTGAAAACACATGAATGCTTTCAGAGAACATTATGTCCTACCCCATTTCTCTTTTCAGTTTTTTCCTCAGCCAATCACTCTCCAGCAGCCTGTAGTCAGTTTCTCTTTATCAGATTGTCTCCATGGAGACACAAGAACCAAGCAGCCAGTTTCTCTTTATCAGATTGTTTCCATGGAAACATGAAGACTAGCTGCAGAATTACTACTGAGCATACATGTATTAGCTAGAAAAAAGCCTCATGATATTCAATATTATTTTTCATTTACTTGCTTACTCTTAAAACTTGTTACTGATGCAATCTAAGGTCCTTAATCCAGTAATTTCCCTACGCAAGAATGAGAAAAAGCACATTAATTTTTCATTTGTCATGCTCTTTCTTTTCATTGCATTGCCTACATTTCTTAAAACTTAAGAAGAAAGATAGAAGGGAGAAAAAACAGCAGCACCTGTTTACAATCCCTGTTATATTTAAAAATAACTGACAAAATGTTACTTTATAGAATGCAAAGGAAACGATAGACCCCAAAAATAGTGCTAGTAAGAAAACAATTTCATTACTTACAGTTAATTTTCTCCCTCCTCTTCCCCTCCTCACAGCAAATTTTAAACATTAATGACATGAAGTAGGGCATATGCTTTAGAGTCCCCCACAAGTCCAACAAATTCTGAAAAAGTCCAATATTTCCAGATTTTCTTGTTTTGTCATATTTCACAAATATAACTATTGCATTGTAATCTCACATTGTTATTGTTTTTATTACTCTTCATCTCCATTTCCCAATTCCTGTCTCTGTTTCATTTCCAACATACTCTCAATTCCTCTAGTCAACTCTCATGATCCTTTCCTTCACTCCAACATTTAGTGATGAAACATTGGAAAAGGTTTCACAGGTACAGTCTCCCTGTTGGCTTTATTACCAGAAGAACAAGAAACATAATCTCTATTTCACAGCTCACTTTTTGTTGCATAAACATTTGTATTTCCTCCTTATCATGTGTTTCATCAAAATATGATTTTGTCCCACCGGGGAAGAATACTTTAAAGACAGCTGGGTGCAGCAGGTTGAATCTCACACCTGTGTCTCAACATTCCCTGAATAGTTGAATAAATTTGCTTCTCTTCTGCCTGATATACAATGAGTAATCATTCTCCACAAACATTCTGCTGTCTCCCACTTTTAGTACTTTGTCCTTCTGCCACAGTTTTGTCAAAATCAACTTCTTCTGCTTGTAGGATTACATCTTTACTATTAAAGATCAAGGATGCTTTCTCATAGCCAGGTTTGGAGCATACACATGATGTACCCTTTGAACTAACAACCCCTGCTGTGGAATACAAGTCCAGTTGGTTATTTGTGCTTTCATAAAATCAATGCAGTCTGTTCCATCCAGCTTCTCTGGTATAGCTGAAAATCTCAGGTTTTCACTACATGCTCTGTCCTCTAATTTAAAACATCTCTTCCTGAACAGTATTATATTCACCCAGCCTTTTCTTCATTTCAGCCTCTGATGTATTCAGCTTTATCACCTCAACTAAATATTTATTTAAAGCTTCTTCCATTTTTTTCCAGCCTTTTGTTGTTTGTGTTGATATACTCCATCAGCATTTAATTTATTTTAACCAGGTCTGTGTGCAGTTGTCTTATATATTTCTGTAGGTTACTGGAATTCAAGTCTTGAGGTTGGATTGCTTTTTGCTGAACAGCTGCAGAACCTTCCCCAGACAGTGTTTTTTCCTCACTTTTTGTAGCTGATTTCTTTTCCTGGTCCTCTGTATTTCTTTTTTCCTGACATCCAGGCAGTACACGTACTAGCCAGTTACTGAAATTTACCCATAAACACAAGTCTACTGGCCTTCTCTGCTGAGTTTCTGTTTTCTCACTGTGAGAGCTAGAATTAAGCTATTACTCAATGTGCAGCCATCTTGGAAGTCCCTGTTTGACAAGAAGTCTTGGAATCAGGTCATGGATGTGTTACTAATGACAATTTTCTGAAAGGAAATAGAAGAAGGAGCTGGTAGTTGATAAGGTCAAAGACTTTTGTGAGGTCCACAAGTATTGCTCCTGTCAAGTTACCTTTGATCATGTTGAGAAGAATGTCATCAGTTAGGAACCAATGTGCTATCATTGTACTATGACCTATTCGAAATCCATGTTTTTTTATGGTAAGGATATGACATTGTTGAATGTAGCTTGAGAGTTGGATATAGATGATTTTTTCTAGCACCTTGCCAACAGTGGGTAGGATGGAAATAGGACAAATGTGTGAGGTATTTTGAGGCTTGTTTGGGTGGGTTGGAATGAGTGCTGCTAGATATTTGACATTATATTTTGTGTCAGGCAAAGGTTAAAGATGTGTTCAGTAACTGGCTTAGCTACTAGTGTCATTCCAAAGAGATTCAGTATTTGTCTGCTTGGGACAACATGATTGACAGCACACTCTGCTTTGCCAGAGGTGGTCTACACTTATCGCTGCTAGGCTTTCAAATACTTGCCAAGGCTTTAGCCACCCCATAGTACCTTTGTTAAGTGGTGCCAAATCAACAGACCTACCAATGTAGCAAATTCTTCTAATTCCAAGCTGAAGGTACTACTGCTCAATGCTAGGAGTCTTAACAAGAAACTGCACTCCCTGGAAGATCTCCTTGCCCTGAAGAATGCTGATGTCTGTGCATTTACAGAGACAAGGTTCAAGGCAGTGGAATGCACCCCATCAGTGAAAGGCTACAATACCTATCACACATTCAGTCCACCCTCTGAAAAGGAAAAAAACAAAAAAAAAACAAAAGGAGGAGGTGTTTCCATTTATATAAAAAAAATATACCTGAAGACTGGTCAAGCAGGATGACTTGCTTGAGATACTCCACGTACAGCTGTCCATTGGCAAAATCCCCCACCATATAATCGCTAGCTACAGGACCTCAGCCATGAACCATGAAAACAACTCTGCATACCCGAAATTACTAGAATCAGTTATCATTAAGCCCAACATACAGCTCATGGGCCTTTTTGAACTACCCTTCCATAAACTGGGGAAACATTCATGACCACTAGCATGCAGTCTCAGAGATTCCTGGACTTTGTCAATGCAAATGCAAAAATGCTCTGGAACAGCTGGTCTGTACTCCCACTATGGGCTCAAATATCCTTGACATAGCACTCACAAACATGGGGGAGCATTGCACCCTGCTACATAATGTCCTCATTAGTAAGACTGGATCATGATAGATAATGGCAGAACCCCCCCCCCCCCCCCATCAAATTCTAAAACCCTAAAGATTTTTTCCAAGGCAAATTATCTTCTATCGTGTGATAGCACAGGTAACTGTAATGCTCCCGCTAACTCTGAAAACACAGAGGCCTATGCAGAAGTATACGTGAATGCCTTGTGAAGCCACTTAAACAACTGCATAGACATGACAGTACCTGACCAAACTAAACCAAGGTCTAGCCAGAAAAACAAGTCACCCTGGTGGACTCCTGGCATAATTAGACTATACAACAGAAGGAAGAAATTATTGTCTAGAAGAAAGAGAGGGTGCACAATACATTAAAACATCCATCAGTCTCAACAGGCAAATTAGGGAATTAGTTAAGTCTTCAAAAGCTAAATACTAGACTATAATAGCCTCCCAAGCAATGGATAATCATAAAGCATTTTTAGTTATCTCAAAAGTTTTAAGGGGAAACACTCAACAATGTGCTGAGCTGGCTGTAGACATCACTACCTACACTCAGCCAGAAGAAATAGCAAACCTGCTAGTTGATAAATTCAGGTCAGATTTCATCCCCTCATCACCTACGATCACTCACCAGGAAATACCCCCTACCATTCCTTTGCCTGTTATCACAAAAGACTGGGCATCACTGCACTCTCTTAAGCAAGAAACACTGCATCTATGGACCCTGACAGAATCACAGGGTGCCTATTAAATAGCTTGAAACATGACCTAGCAGACCCACTTGAATCTCTATTTAACCAGAGTTTCCAGACAGGCTTTGTCCCAGTAGAGTGGAGAACAGCAACAGTCATCCATCTGGACAAGGGGGCAGCATTAACAGACCTGGGAAACTACCCCCACTTAAGTCTAGCCTCATATGCAAGGCTATGGAAAGGATAGTCATGGATCTGATTAACAATGACATAGGAAATCTCTGGACTCTAGATGTGACCCAATTCGACTTTGTCAAGGGCAAGTCCTGCCTACTCAATTTGGTGGACTTTTCTGAAAAGGTAACCAAGGCTGTGGATGAGGATAAGTCAGTGCATACTGTCTACCTTGACCTGGTCAAGGCATTTGACAGAATATCCCACTCAAGTATTATAGATAAACTCACAACATTGGTCATAAACCTCTGTGTCATCAGATGTACAGCAAAATGACTCATGGATAGGGCACATTATTAGAGTGGGAGAATCCACATCCAGCAAGAGGCCAGTCACCAGTGAAGTATCACAGGACTCAGTACTGAACCCCCTCCTGTTTGGGATATACTTCTCAGATTTCAAGGTAAATGTAGATGACTTTTGGCTGTCCAAGTTTGCTGATGACTGCAAGTTGGAGGCAATCATTGACTCTCCAAACAATGCTGATATCCTACAGAAAGGACTGACACAGACTAATGATTGGTGTCAGATCCATGGCCTTAAACTAAATACAAAGAAGTGCATAATAATATCCTTTGGGAAATCAGATACGCCTGCAAATTACAGCATTGATAGAACCCCCCCCCCCAAGAGTGGACCCAGTGGCGAAACATCTGAATACTCAGGTAGATAGTAATCTGAACTTTGCCCACTGTGTGTCCATGGTGGCGAGGCTATGTTTCTATGTGGCTCAGTTTATAAGTAAGGCATGGCATCCAGATCTAAAGATGTCATAGTATCACTGTACATGGGCCTTATCAGACCAATAATCAAGTACAGTGCACCCTTTGGTATGTACCTCACCAGGCACCTGCAAGAGTCCTCAGAGGTTTATCACCCAAAAATACAGGGTATAGCCAACATGTCATATGCAGGTCAATTAAAAGCCCTATTACTGTATTCAGTTTCCTACAGATAACTGAGGTGATCTATGCCTGACCTACAAGGCAGTTTCTGACCCAGCCCTGATGAAAATGTTGCATATTCACAAAACTAACTGCACAAGTGTTACCCACTCCAAGGATCTAAACCTGATCTCTGACTCTAATAGATCATGCTGGAGAGACAGATATGTGTTCTAGAGATTGATCCTCCTCTGGAATAGGCTTCCTATTCATGTGAAACAGAGCACTTCCTTGATCATCTTCAAGAGTAATCTGGACCAATAGATGGGAAATCACAAATTCACTCCTAGGGTGGTGCCCTTGTTCCTTATGGACAGAGGTAGACTGTTAAAAATTGTCAAAACCCCAGTTGCTGACCCTTGTTATCTTTTCTCTAAGTATAGAAAATTGGGTAATATCTGGGTAAAACTGGCTAGGCTTGTAGGGGCTCTTGAGCCGTTAGCCTAGTAATCTCCTATGAACCTATGATGAAGAGGTTGCATTAGAAATGTTCTGCAGTGGTAGCTAAACCAAGGGAAGGTGGGGTCTGAACTTGAGGGAAAGCCTGCTGGCATGTCTTCATGTAGGTTACTATTTGGTAATCAAGCAAAGTAACCTTTATTCACCGATGATATTATTTTGTACTTGATAAATCCAGAAAATGGTATTTAGGTGTTATGGAACATTTTGAGACAGTTTCATCTCTTTTTTAGGATATTAAGTAAATTAAAATAAAACAAATGCTATAATGGTAAACTATGTATCTACTCATAAATTGGTTCAGCAAAACCAATATATATATAGACACATAAAAAGATGAAGTATTTAGGTGTATGGGGAAAAAGGAATTATATTATGGCAGCTAACATTATGAAAAAATAGATTAAACAAACGATAGTACAATACTTGAAAGTTGTAAGCTCTTATTATGGATGTGAATAGTAATACCCAAGCAGTGAAACATTTCAAGTCCCTGTAGCTTTATATACAGGTCAAGTGTATTTCTATCAACCAAAGGAGAAACTGTGGACCATAATTAACAAAACATTGAAGGAGTTTATTTGGGAGACAAAAGTTACGTGGAAAAAGTTGCCCCCCCCCCCCCCCCATAGTAGAAGGTGGTTTAGAACTACTGGATATGAAGAAATACTTTATAGCTACACAGTTAAGGCTTGTATGCATAACACGAGCAGAAGGTTACAAATCAGTGGAAAGACATAATGATGAAGCTGGGAGAAGTTTGAAGTTCAATAAATAAGGACATTTTGGATGCAGGCCCTTAACAACCATTTATATTATTATGTTTATAAAGTAACAATGTATTCTAAGAACTAAGCTAACACAGGAATGGAAAAAAAAGAGATATAAAAAATAGAGATGACTGCAAGTATGGGTTAGAAAAAAGGCACAACTGGGCTAGAATTTACTGGAGAAAATTAGCAAATAACTATGGAGGAAGGATAAAAGAGTGGGATAAGGCCAAGTGGAACTTTGGTCTGCAGGTTAGAGACTGCTTTCCCTACTAGGGACTGATAATAGAAGAGGGACAAAGGAATGCTTCGTGAACCAGCTCTGTGTGAGTTTTTAGTTGAGCCTAGAAGAGAGGACACTGTTAAAATAGGGATAATTAATGTGTAATAAAATTAATCCCTGAGAACTATAAGAATCAATCAAAAAAGGATAGAAAAGTTTGGGAAGAGAGAATGGAAAGGCAATATACAAAGAAACAGTGGGAAAACATCTGTTTGACTCTCAGGTATGCAACAAAGTCCAGAAGGTTTAGAATTCTTGCATAGGCATTTATACTCCAGCAGACTTCAGACATGTTGTTTTATGTTGATAGCAACTGAACAGCATTAAAATTCCCTATGGATATTTTGTCAGAAACGGGGAGCAAATAATTGCATCTAAGGAACTTATTGTTTTGCTTTGGAATATAAGATCGGAATTGAATACACATAGTAAGAGCTAAGTTTAATGATACTGGCCACCAGAAAAACAATTACTAGAAAGTGGAAAGCAAAATCTAAATCAGCAATAACTGAAGTATTGAATGGTATAAAGGAAATAAAAGAACTGGATGTGGGATCTTTAGAAAAGGGGATGAGCAAATTACATAGAAATAAATTGAAATTATTGTAGGAACAATATCTGCAGCATATTGTTCAGGAAGAAGATTGAAATGTTAAGGAAGGCAGGACATGAGCAATTTATTTAATGTTGGTGCGAATGATAATTGTTAAAATAAAAAATATATGTATAATGCAGGAAACTAAGGGGAAAAAGGTTTACAATGATTTGTTTTCTTTCCGATAATTGCATATGTGTTTATATCATTGTTAAAACTGTGTGAATTTGATAAGGGTGTTAAAAAAAGAAAACCCTTGATGAAAGTCTGTACCAACTGTTGTGGCCTTTCCCAACAGGTTGATACCTTCTTTTACTTCTGGAGGTATATTCCAGATTACAACTTCTAGAGCTGCAGTCACCTTCAGCAAGCAGTGTCATTTCCCTTCTTGACACAGTTTCCCTAGCCACTAGAATTACAAAGCAGATGAAACCTGACAATGATCCTCTGTTCTCAAGAAAAGAAATTATTTCAGTTTTCATCAAAGAGTAAAATGTCATACTGGCTTTATACCATTGTTGAGGAGGAAAGGTTTATGAAGAGGGTGACAAAAGCTGTCTTGGTGCCAATATCCCTGAAAACAAGACTTAAAACATATTCCCAAGAACACAGACAACCATTTCACACCTCACGGAAGGTCAGTCAGCTTCTGAATTCCTTTTTGGCAGATCAGTGTTAATACAACTGCCTGCCTTTCCCCAATCTCACATTCATCGCTAAAGGAGCAGTTGTGTTTGTTCAGCAAAAGGAAACAAAGAATTGTGTAGCACAGTTTGGACCTAAGCCATACATATTCACAAGAGAAAAATACACCATGCTGACTTTGGAAAGACAAGGGCACATTGCTGGGTGATAATCATCTTATTTCAAACTACTGGAACACTGCTGAGATACTCTCTCCATCATTTAGAGAAGACAAATCCTGTCTTGAAATGAAACTAGACAACAATCCGTCAATGTCGGCAGAAGTGCTGTACAGCTGATCGCCTTCCTGGAATAAGGTAATATAGGCATATATGTGCCTCTGTGTTTAGAGGTTTACAGGGACCATCTGTCAGTGGAAGTAGCAGTCTCTTATGCAGTGGCACTCTCTGCAGGACATCTTTTTAAACAAGTTTTAAATACAATTTTTTATCACTTTCTCCTTTATGTTGCACTTAGTGGCACTCTTTTCTTCTTCAGCTTTCTGCCTTACCACCAAGGCAATGCTTGCAGCATTAGTTCACTGCCTGGACTTTTCCACACTCTCCAACCTGTAAGTGCGACTTTCCCCACAGTGACGGTCACCTGCCCCTCCCTGAGTGAGACTATTCTCAGAGAACGATAGAGGCCAAATGGGTATATAGCATCATTCTTAGTGACTGCCAGGGGAATCTATTCCTAACCTTCCCCTTTGTGTACCATTTAATAGATGTACTTCACAACTGAAGGGCCAAGGCTGATGCATATGTCTGTTCCAGACTACCCATGCCCTAGTCCGACTGCATTCACAAACACATGCACACACATAGGACTATGTTAGATTGTTCAATGGCCACATTGTCAAATGTATCATATTGTCGACAGTGCAGGCCATTGAACCATTCTGACTGAGATTGCTTTACGGCGGTGATCAGGAAATTTGCCCTTTTCCCCACTGTAGTGTGATTTACGAGTTGGTATATATAATTAGCATGGGGTGTGAGGGTTTGATGGCCTGCATTGCTGATGAGATGACGTTTGACAATGTGGCCATTTGATGATTTAACATAGACCCCCCCCCCACACACACACACACCTGCCAAGTCACATCTCTTCTGTTCCATCCCTGAGCCTGCCACTTTTCCTTTCAACAGGTGGTACTCTGTTTTTTACTGTTTCTTTCCATCCAAGATGGGCAAGCTGACTTGACCATTCATGTCCATCTCTCCATGTCTAGGGTACCACACAATCACACTGCTTGATCAAATGTTATCTCTGGAATAGTTAGGGCTCAGTCCCACTGCTGCATGGCATCAGCATCTAACTAAATAATCTTTAAAACGTAGAAGTGGATAAGGACATATATGCTGTAAAAAATGTAATATTGTGTGCATCTCCCCACTGCAGCTTCCCTACCAGTTGTTACTGGTGTGTCAACAATCATATCAATATTAATTGTCTGATGTCAGAAACTTCTTTCATATAAATGTACATAATTAAACTTATTATGCAACACAACAATGTTAGCTGTACTTCATTTAGCAGCTGTTGTCCTTATGTGAAATGTTTACTTTTTGATTTTGAAAAAAAAAACTAACAGCCAGGTGGTACTTTGAAATACAAGGCTGCAAGATTCCTTTAACTTTTTTAATGGGCTACATAAGTCTCAATCTCTTAGTGCAACAAAATCAGGTCAAAGCCAAAAATAATGGTGGGACAAAGGCCCAAAAATAAGGACAAATTTTAAATATTGTACCACCACGAAAAACTGGAAATATATGTTGCAACCATAAAAAAAAGACTGCCAGTTGCCCAAGCTCAGAAAATGTCTTTAATAAAATAAAAAATATGTTTAAAACGTCAAGCAGCAATCAATCTTTCAAAAATGTCAAACAATAAATCTGAAGTGCCTCGCCTGTTACGCCTTTACAGAGTCAATTTTAAATATTGCTCTTATAAACTTAGTTGCTAGAATAACAGGATTTGTGTTAGCATATATTTTCTGAAGGATGTGAAATCTGAAACTCAAATGTTGGTCATTTAATGACTTTAATCCTTAATGATTTGCCAGAAAACCACAAACATTTAAGGGGAATAAACCAAAAATATGAGACAAACATCTGGACATTATGTGAAAATCTGGACAGTTGAGAGGTACGATGGGCTGTTATATTTAGGATATTACAATTTCTGTGTAGTATAATTTTACTTATTCCATGCCGGCATACATTTTGTGAGCTGTACAGTACTTTAATGTTTGGCTGAACCTTCAGCTGTAATCCAGTGAAACCTTAGAAGCTTCCAGTTTTGCATACTCTCCAAAGTCCTGTAGCTGTAGTTCTTTCCTTTGTTTCAAAATGCCAGTATGAATTGAAAAAAAAATCAATATAGCTATTTTTAAAACAGCACTACAGCCATCTTCTGGCTACAATTACAAACCTCAGCTTCCAAGAAACTATAATATTCATTACTGGTATTTCATATTGCATGTGTTCTGCTGATATATATTTTTATGTCTACAAATATTGGTATATATAAAATAATTGACTATACATTTCTTTATATGCTGATAAATAGGAGGAAGTGCCTTACTGCTAAACCAAGCACCATACATTAGTAAATGCTGTGAGGTTTCTTTCTGGGGATAAACTCATGGCTAGACTTGTAAGGGCCCCAGGGCCATTACGCTATGATCCTATGAGATTCTGTGTGACATCCTTCATCTCTATGAAAACCTATACTGGCTGATTTATGAAACTTACACCTATCATCTAGCAGTAAACTCCAGATTTGTTTAGACTATCCTAAATATTACAGAGTTTATTGCCTCAGCGTGTTTCACAAAAAAATCAAAATTTATTTGCATGAGTAACCTAGACATTTTGCACTCCATAATGTGTCACTTCATTTTTGCCAGTCTTTGTCCCCATTGCCCATCAAACATCACGCCTCTCCTCAATTAATTGACCTATTTGTTCCCCAGTACCGTGGTGAGGGATGACAGGGAAGGGACATCATTTTGACTACAAGAAAACAGGCAAAAATACTTACTATAGCACTCTGGTCTTCTGAAACTCACCTGACTTGTCATTCCCTCTCTACAACATGTGCTCCCCTAACTCCTGCTGGATGTTAATCTTTTTCCATTCAGAGTAGGCCATAGTCTGCCCCAAATTCTTTAGCTAATACTCTTGCAGTTGATAGAGGATGATCTTAAGTCTCTATCAGACCAGCTTGGAGATCGAACCTATGCTTTTACAACTGCCATTTTATAAAGAGTCATTAAAAGAGTTAAGTATGTAAGTGCAGGACAGAGCAGTGCATAAGAGGCTGTGAACCACACTCTCTGAGGTGTGAATTTAGCATGGCCAACCAATGCAGCCATACAGGGAGAGTACATATGGAACAGACAGAAGTATCAAGGTTGATTTAGTAGATGCACTGAAGGAGTTGCATGGACATTTACATTTTTTTCCACTGCTACTGCTTTTTTGTTAAGTAAATGGAAAACTTTCTGTAGTATGATACCTGTAAATGTGTTAGAGGGGTGGCATTTCTAAGCACATGAATGCACTCAAAGGGCTGTCAGAATTTCCTTTTTTGGGGAATCAATAAAGTTATTATAGCATGTCCTTAGCCTTTGTATTGTGACCTGTATATTTATCATGCAGTCAGTTATTAATGATGTTAAACCAGTTCATTAATAATCTTTTCTAATTTTCTTGTCCTTTTCAAGTACATCATTGCTAGTAATTTGTAAACTGTTGTATAGGACTTAGGGTGTAGTACTAGGAGGTTAGAGTAAAGATCTACTGTTAGTACACTACGTACATATCCTAGCGGTATAATATAGTTTGTTATGAACTGCTACAAGCTCGTGTGCGCTCCCTTTCTCAATGTCCTTCAGCACAGTGTTACCACGAGAAGCTGAAGTCACTTTGCATCTACTGAATGAGATGTACTGTGCAGTGGTGCACTGAATGAGATATGCAGTGCAATGGTGCAATTCATAGAGCTCAACTTAACTAAGCTTCATTTGATTAGGAAGTTTGAAAATCAGACCCAGTTTATGCCAATAGCCTTTAGATCACCATTTTAAGTGTGCTGAACCAAACGTATCATCAGCTGCTTAGTAATAGTGCAAATTAAGGAGATTATATTACTGAAAGAGTACAGTTTATGAATTGGTGGGAAATCACACAGATAGAATTAATTTAGTAAGATCTATTTGACAGTACCATATACTTCATGGTAAGGTATAGTAGACGTAAACGTTTTGTACTTTGATAAATGACAGGAGTGGGAAAGTGCAAAGTGTCATTTTTTTAACAGCTGTGCATGTGCATTTTGTTGCATTAAGGCTTATATTTTCATTTAGAATGGTTACAAAAAATAGGAACGTAGCGACAGTCAACAATTTATCAAGATATGCTAACAGTGTGCAGTAAAGCAAAGACAGGAATAAGTAACAGAGCAAATATGACTGCTGCTTTGAAGCAGTCTTCAATCATTCAAGGGTGCTGTTTGTAATACTAAAGTATTGCACTGCAGTAAGGTATTGTGTTTGGAAGAGTGTCCTCATATTTCAGGTTTGCTGTTTCTGCCAGTAAAATGTTACATTGCAGTTAGGAGTCATGTGTGGAAGTCTGTCTTCATTCATTCAGTTTTGCTGTTTTTGCTAGCAAAGTTGTTGCATTTTATTCCTGAACCTACCTCATGCCTTACATCTGTAGGAAATTGTACTATGACTATGTATAGGATGAAACTGTATTGTGATTACTGTTATATTGTATATTATTACTGTTACTGTGACTATGTATAAGATGAAACTGTGTTGTGATTACTGTTATACTGTATATTATCACTGTTACTGTGACTATGTATAGGATGAAACTGTATTGTGATTACTATTATACTGTATATTACTACTGTTACTGTGACTATGTATAGGATGAAACTGTATGTGATTACTGTTATATTGTATGTTTTTACCATTATACTTAATGTATTATATTTTATATTATGTATATACCTTTTGGAACTTTTCTCCTCAGGTCTCCGCTGAAAAAGGGCATCTGTCCTGTTGGACTAACCTGGTCAACAAATGTCAAATAAATAAATAAAGTGCTGGACTGCACTACGATGCCATGTGTGGAAGTCTGTCTTCATTCCATGCATAAACATATGTGCTTTCAGGTGACAACATGATGTAGCAGAAGGGACCAGGACAGAGGAGGGACAACTTTAGACCTGATATGAACCACATTCTCTTGGGTACTCTCAGGACATATTGCAAGAAACCTATTTGGGAAGGATAATTAAAGCAAGTTGAAAGAGCTAAGGTTTGGAACCACATGGTATCTAATATTAATGCAGTTGGGGTCTGAGAAACTGCATATTGAACCAATGCAGAAAAGAGGGCAAATGACATGGGGGAATGTGCCAGGACAAAGGCTAAACAAAATACAGCTCCCTGTAGAACTACCAGTGGGGGCCCTTTAACACTTTTACCTTTAACAACATATACAGGGAGATAAGTACAATAATGACGAAGATGCCACAAGCATATTCTGAGGTAGTGTGGACACCACTATTTCCCAACCTCTGTAGCACCTGCAGTTGAAGGTTAGTGCATAACAGTGTAAAATACTGCTGAGGATAGCTGTGTACATGTAATCTATGAGATTTTTTCATCAACAGGTGCCCCATTCACTTCGGGTCTATATTATATCCTCGAACGCTTAAAAAAGCGAACGCTGATTGATCGAACCTATTTTCACAAAACTGCAAAATATTGAAGCAGCAGAAACTCAAATTTTTTCCTAGGAAAAGAATTTGGTTGTCTGTTTCTGTTGCTTCGGTATTTTCAGTGTTATGGTGGAAAGTTACCGGTCGGATTTAGGTAAGTGTGCAATTGTGTGGATGTGAGTGTTAGGGTGATTTAGGTGAGTTAGGGTTAGGGCTCAGGTTAGGTGTGTGTGCGATTGAGTGGACATGAGGGTTAGGGCGGATTTAAGGGAGTTAGGGTTAGGGAGCGGGTGAGGTGAGTGTGCGATAGTGACAGACCTTAGGGTTAGGGTTTGGGTTAAGGTAAGTGGGTAGTTAGTGGTGTGTGCATAGTTTAGTCTAGGGTTAGGTATCAGATTTTAGGTGTATGTGTGTGTATTTCTGTTTGTTTGGTGTGCTTGTGTTGTGTGTATGTGTTTTGGATCAGCGATTTTTTTCCTTGGGAAAAAAAACGCTGATCTGACAGTTCGAGATTGTAAGCTTTCGCTTAAATTAGGTCAATCAATCAGTGTTCGTTTTTTTAAGCGTTCGATGATATAATATAGACCCTTCACTTCTAGCATGCAAGTAAGTGGCCACAGTTTGCATGGTAAGTGTGTGTGTCACCTACTTTTAGATAATCTTTTCTTTGCTCAAAGGTCTCAGTAACCATGTCATCACTTACTCCTTTACAAGATCGACACCAGAAACCAGCAGTTCCACTGTGCCAGCACAGCAGGCAGATGTCAACAGCAAAATAGCTGTCAACGATAATGCCATAACTATGATATTTATGATACAGCCTGAGGACAGTGGCACATGGTCACAAAGTGTGCTGGAAGGAGCAACAACCCCACAGCAGGTACATAATTCTGCAGGCAGTGACATTGGCTCATATAGACTCAAGTGTGTGAGGACATAGCATCGCAGCTGGGGGAGGACACCAAGTAGCTCAACACCACTCTTTGTCAAATTACATGAACACCTTTAGGTAGATGCTAACATGTCACATGTAGCAGTATCCTTTATAACGTCTGTGAATAGAGGTGCCAGGCAAAGGTGCATTTCAAATATACCTCCTGAGTCATAGAAATGCTGACTGCAGATGTATAGCTGGCTCAATCAATGCCCTGTTTGGATCCCATGAACTAGCACTCCATCCCTTCAGCTCTTCAAGGGAAGAGCAAAAAAAAAACATCCATACCTTTTACTGGCATACCAACCAGGTGGACAGATACACAACATGCCCCTCTTCCCTCCTGTTTCTGTGCCCTTCCTCCTACCCTCTTTTCTCACATTTTGTTAACAAATGTAGCAAGCAGTTGCGACAGTTTATACCCTGCACAAAATGCCTGAGTGCTCAGGTTTTAGTTAAGGAAAAAATATATATATATATTTTTTACACTCAGGTTTGACTGTAAATGCAATATATGCTACTAAAAGCTGAATGAGCCCCCCTTAACACTTTGCACCTAGAATTTTCCCCTTTTGCCCCACCCTAACTACCCTATTGCTTGCCAGCCTAGCAGCAGATGTACTGGGACATTTTTCAGACACTGACCCCTATGGTAAGAGTACTAAAGGGTATATGTGAGGATTTCCACCAGTACATGAGAATGGCAGAGGTCAGGCACAGTGCCATGATCACATACACATGCACAATATGGTGGCACACACAGCATCCATATCTGCCTGCATGCACTCACTAGTGAAGACTTACCAGACTCAGTTAGGAAGCACAGCTGGATGCGGATGGGGGACTGTCCATACAGATTGGGGTAGAATAAACCACACCCCATGTAATTTTCAGAAAAGTGCTGGAAAATGGAGGTGATATAACCCATAAGAAAGCAGGCAGGGCCTTTCAGCCTTCCTCTACATGTAGCAAGACCTCTTTGTCAAGGTCTCAGTCATGCAGCACTTTGAGAAGAGTGTCTGTAGATCACCTACATCCAGAAAGTCAAGCCATAGCAGCAACCCACTAGTAAGCTCATATGCCTGCACTTGCTCTTGATTACTAAGACAATCACCAATGTCATCTTTAGGGGTATTGTATATGATGCATTAAATGTATAAGTCACACTGCAAAGTACTATTACTGAAACTTGCACAATCTACAATCAATCTGCATGTGTTTCATGTCATTGATGTTACTGTTATTATTAAAAAAAGGTTCACAAGCACAAAAAAGTGAGGAGTGGGTTATGTGGTTATAGACAGGGCAATGTACAAAACTGTTATGAGCTTACTACACATGTGGATGCTGCCGGATTCTGATAATACCATTAAATCTGCCAGTGAAACTATCACTGTTGCCACTTCACCCTTAGTACTGCAGAAATGATGAGCATTACTATTTCTGATGACATAAAGGCTGGTGTCTGTGACAGAATGGGTTAATATAATGTGCAGTGACTTTATAGAGAAATGATCTTCTTTGTAGTATATCTGAAAAAGAGTACAGAGACACCAGAACATACCCAAAAATGTAATACAGTTTTCCTTCCAGATGGAATTGACTGCAACCTAATCTAAAAGATGGAATACTGTACCAATACTGGTTGAAATATGCACACATTTCTTCCAGTTACTACATGAAATCCTCCCTGAGCAATTGCCAAATAATGAAAATACCTGCAACACCAATGGGACTCCTAAACGTATAAGCAATGTATTTAACTGTATGCTCCTAAACTAAGCACATAAACCAATGAAGTAAAAATTGTCATGTTCAACATTTTCCTTTATGCCAACACCATTCACTTTACAGGTTTCAGAAAATAGTCAGGCATAACATTACATATAGGCTGTTACTAAACAAAACACTTATATTGAGCTGGAAATTGTGCAGAAAAAATTCTGTAAAGATAAAAATTAATGTCTGATGCACAATGACAGTAGATCTTGCACCATACAGAATAGCCCACAGGTGTCACTGCATGCATCAGTTATTATTTATGTGTTTACTAAATAAAGATAATACTACCTGAATTTCATGGCCCAGAGCTGCAGACCAGATACTGCTTCTTTGTCTGTACAGATGTGTACTGTACATGAATCTGTCACATTGGGTCCAGTGCTACTGCTGCCAAATGGCCACCATCACTATCATCACTTGTAGAAGGTTTAATAATGGGAGCTTCATTGCCGCCGTGGGGCCATCTGATCACTAGTATGGTACATAATTATGTTGTGCAGAATGCGACATGTAGTAAACATCCAGCATGCTATAACAGGGTCATACTGAAGGGCACCCCCAGACTCATCCAGGCAATGGAAATGGGCTTTTAGCAGGTTAAATTTTCTCTTGATGACAGTCTGTGTCTGGGACAGGGTGGTACTGAAGCATTCCTCAGCAGTTCTCCTAGGGTTACAGACTGATGTCATTAATCAAGATTCAAGCTGGTAGCCTGCATCACCTGGAAAAGAAAAAAGGAAGGGAGACATACTGAGATATGGTTTAAAGCCACAGAAAGTACCCAGACCGTGCAGTGCTATAATGCCTTCCAGTCATTTAGATCAGCTGCTACACAGTCTGGGACTAAAGGTGGATGTGTATCAATTTACATCAAAAACAAATATACCTTAATGCTGGTCAAGCAGGACGATGCACTTGAGCTTCTCCACATTCAGATCATTATAGGCAAAATCCAATACCACTTATTTAGCTATAGATCCTTCTCTATGGCCCAGGAGAACCATAACACACATTTAAGCTTACTGAAGACATTCGCTGTCCAATCCAATACCATATTCATGGGTGACTTTAACTACCCCACTATTAACTGGAAACTATACAGAAACTAAACATGCAGGCACAGACATTCCTGGGTTTTGTAAACACAAACTTCCTGGATCAGATGGTCATTATGCCAACCAGGGATTCAAACATACTAGATCTGGTGCTCACCAATATGATAGAGCACTGCACACCCCCAAGTGTAATGCCCTCTTTGGTAAGGTCGGACCCCAAAATGGACTCCTTTGAAGTAAAAGTAAAACCTGGAATGTCAGCTAACCCTGGAATGTTCAGGAACTACTCTAATGCTATTTTTTTACTATTAAGTAATATCCTGGCAAAATTTTAAGCTCCCCTAAGCTCTCTGTTAGGTCAAGAACAAACTGTATTGATGGTTTCTGACAATATCTCATGTAGCTTTCTAAACAGCATAAAACATGACCTATCATGCCATCTGGAATCACTATTTAACCCTAGCCTCCAAACTGACTGTGCTCATGAATGGAGACATGGAAACCATCATCCCTCTGCACAAAGATGGGCCATCTACAGACCCTGGCAACTACAGAATGATAAATCTCACTAGTTTTATATGCAAAGCCATGGAAAGAATTGTCATGGAAATGATCAGTAATGACATCGGCAACATCCAGACACTGGACCCAAACCAGTCTGGTTTCATCAAGGGCAGGTCATGCCTACTCAACCTGGTAAACTTCTTTGAGAAGGTCTCTAAAGCAATGGATGAGGACAAAATGGTTCCCATTGCCTACCTTGACCTGGTCAAGGCATTTGACACAATACCCTTCTCAGGTAATGTTGACAAACTTAAGAGGTAAGGGACAAGCCCTTATGTCACCCAGTAGATAGTGAGTTGGCTCAAAGACAGGACACAGGAAGTTAGAACTAGGGAGTCCACCTCTACAAAGAGGCTTTTCCACAGTGGCGTCCCTCAGGGATTGGTTCTGGGACAACTACTTTTTGGCACACTTCTCTGATGTCAAGATCAACATCAAGGGTCTCTGCCTGACCAAATTTGCAGATGATTGCAAATTAGGAGCAAACACTGAATCCCTCACAAACACTAATGTTCTCCAAGAAGTAACTGGTGTCAGAGCAATAGACTAAAACTAAATGCCGACAACAATCTAGCCTTTAATCAACATGTGTCTACAGCAGTGAAAAAATCATAATAGTATCCTTCTGGAAGTCAGCCACCCCTGGTAACTGCCATACTGACACCACACCCTTAAGAGTCGACCCAGTAGTCAGGCACTTGGGGAAACACATAGACAGCAATCTAACCATTGACGAACATGTGTCTGCAGCAGTGAGGAAATCATTCTGTGCTGTGCAACTTAGAAACCAAGGTATGGAATCTAGATCCAAGAAGGTCATTGTCCCAGTGTATTTGGCATTCATCAGATTTATCATTCAGTACAGTGTCCTCTTTGCTGTGTACCCGACAAGGCATATCCAACAACTGGACTGTTCACAGAGGTTCCTCAGTAAAAGGATGCAAAGCATAAATGACATGTTCTATACACTCTGCTTGAAAGCTCTATCCCTGCATGCTATCTCCTACATGCTATTGAGAGGAGAATGCCTGGCATACAAGACATTGTTGGACCCCACTCTGTTAGACCTCATGCATATCTGCAAAACAAACAGCACCAGAATTACCCATTGTAAAGACTAAAACCTTGCCTGTGATACAAATAGTACCTGCTTGGGAGACAGGTATGTATCACAGAGACTACACCTTTGAAAAAGGCTCCCTAGCCATGTGAGGCAGAGTTCATCCCTAACACAATTCAAGTATAGCATGTACAACTGGATTCAGAACTGGAAATTCACCTCTGGTTTGGCACATCTGTCTCTAATGAACTCAGGCAGAATATAACTAGCTCATCTCAAGGGCCCTTGCTTTGTAAATGTTTCATCACCAAAGTCTCAGCTTACACTTAGTGAGAGGACCAGAACTTATAAGAGATTTGGTATGCATTGTTAGGCTTAAAAATGCTCCAGTGGTACAGACCTATTTACCTATAACAACGGAAGGGGTGTTAGTAGTAAACAATACATTTTCAAAACTATGCCTACAGAGATAATCAGGAATATGTAGGACAAGCTTTCACTTACTAACAAGGTGATCATGGAATATCTTACTATGTAGAAAGAGGCAGTGGAGTGAACTTGTGTGCCAAATGTGGGATTCATAAGCACTGCCATGATGCTGGGCCAACACTTTGGTGATGCATCCCCATGCATCACATACTACCTGGCAGTTGATGGTAGCCCTTCCTTTTCCAATACTACTCTCCCCATGATCCATATAGTGCCCTAGTGGCAACATGGGTGCAATCTTTTCTACCAAAAACCTCAGGAAAATGTGCCATCCAGTAGAAGGCATGCATCATTCAGGCTTGGTCCTGAGGTGACACTAGAAGATAAATATACTGATCCACACGCCACAGGCTCTTGCCACCCCATAGTCCCTTTTTTAGGCAAGGTTCAAAGGATAAAACCACCACCGTAACAAATAGAAGCAGGCAAAATCTGAAGGTAATGCTACTCAATGCTAGAAGTCGAAACCTCAAAATGCATTCTCTCAAGGCACTCCTAAAAATGGAGAACATCGATATCTGTGCAGTAACTGAGACCTGGTTCAAGGCTCCAGAGAGCACCCCTGCAATACCAGGCTACAATTCTTACCACACTTTTCAGCCACAAAACCAGGACCGGAATACTAAAGGTGGAGGAGTGTCCATATTCACCAAGGATATTCACACCTCCAGGCTAGTTGCCCAACACAATGCATCTGAAATTCTCCAGGTGCAACTAACACTAGGTAAGACTGCAATCCAAATTGTAGCTTGCTACAGATCCCCATCCATGCCCCAAGATTCTCACTACACCTTTCTAAACATACTGGAAAATATTAAGATACAACCAAACACCCTAATACTGGGTGATTTCAACTACCCTGCCATTAACTGGGAAAACTACTCAGGTACCAACTCCTTTTCCCAACGGTTCTTGGAATTCATAAATTCCAATGCCCTGGATCAACTAATCCATTGTCCCACCAGGGGCTCCAATATTCTAGACCTGGTCATTACCAATGTGGGAGATAGATGCTCCACACCAGTGGTCACCCCCTCATTGGTCAGGTCTGACCATAAGCAAATCACCCTTGACATCCACATCCCACCCCCACCCCCAGTAAGGAAACCTCCTTAAAAAACTTCTCCAAAGCCAACTTCAAGCTACTGAAGTCAGAAGTGACTAACTTCACAACACCCACGCAGATGGGATCTGGAAGTTCGACTGCAGAATCCTACACTAAGGCACTGTATGAGCACATCCACTCGTGCATGAATCATGCCATCCCAAATAGAACCAAGATGCTCTTCTCCAAAAAAGGAAGCCGATCTGGTGGTCCCCTGCTATAAACAAACTATCGACAGAAGGAAGAAACTGTTGCAACAAAGAGGAAAATCCCAGGATGCAACAAACTCCCTCACCAGCCTCAGTAAGAAGCTGAGATCCCTCATAAAATCCTCAAAAGCTAGTTACAAAATAAAATTGCCAAAGATTCCAAAGACAACCACAAGGCATTCTATAGTTATGTCAAGAATCTAAATGGCAATGCTCAGATCTGCTCTGAGTTACAACAGAATGGCATTAAATATACTGATCCCAAGGATATTGCCAATATCCTGGCAGATCGATTTAGTGCCAACTTCACCCCACTCTCACCCCCTAAAGGGCCCATCTCAATACCAAAAGACTGCCAAATTCCAATAATCATGGCCACACAGGTAGAAACCGCACTCTCCAAAGCTAAGAATACAGCATCCATGGGACCAGATGACATCCCAGGCTGTGTACTACATAAACTACAATGAGATGAAACAAAGAACGCCGCTGGACACTGCTGTTCCTTTTAAAACGTTTATTCAGTAACCACAGTAGTTCAGTAAAAAAGATAAGCGCTTTCGGGACTACTCCCTTCCTCAGATAAATTACACATAAAAATAATGCACTATTTAAAAAACAACACATCCAATGAGATTCAATGAAAGACCCGCCTATTCTGAAGCGTGGGTCTTATTGGTACAACATCATTCAAACCTGGTGCATGTATAGCCATTAATTCAACAATCCACTTCGATTCAGCTAACTCTGCCCTATGCTTCAAATCACCCCCCCCCCCTGTTGTTGAGCCTGATATTGACCACTGCCCTAAACAAAAAGCTATGTGTGGGAAATTCTTCTATATGTCTACTAAGTGCATTATGGGGATCATTATTTCTAATGCTGGACATATGTTGAAAGATTCTGGTTTTTAACATTTGATTCGTCTTTCCCACATAAAAACAAGGGCACTGGTTGCACTCTGCCAAATATACCAAATCAGTGGTATAACAGGTTGCCTTACCTTTTAACATAAACTGCCTACCAGTTACAGGGTGTATAAATACTGAATTTCTATTGTTAATATGGCCACAAGCTCTGCACCTCCCACAAGGTACAGTTCCTACAGAAATTGAAGAAACTGATCTATTATTAATGGGCTTTTCTTTACATAGTATATCTTTTAGATTCTTGTTCCTTCTATATCCAAAGCAGGGTGTATGTCCTACAATGTTATTCAAATTCACATCACTGGTCAAAATATTCCAGTTATTGCGGACAATATGACAAATGTCTCCTATGTTACTGCTATATGTAAATAGCACCTGTGGTTCCTTAAAAACCTTAACTCTATCCACTGTTCCCTTTTCTGCTGTTTCTGTACGTTGTAACCAAGGTTTATATTTATTACCCCTATAACGCTTACTGTCATTGATTATTTTATTCACTCTCTTGCTCTGATAGCCCCTATCTTGCAGGCAACCTTTAAGTGTTGTTAACTCCTTTTCATAATCTTCATCATCTAAACAGATCCTAGAAATCCTGCTAGCCTGTCCTTGCACTATATTAGAATATGTGTATCGTGGATGCATACTGTCATATGAGAGTAGGTTATTTTTCCAACACTCCTTTTTAAACAACTTAGATTTAAAACCTTCCTCTTTTTGTATTATATTCACATCTAAAAAATCTATACTTTCAGTAGAGGCTTTTATGGTGAATCTAAAAAACGTGGTTGTTGAATGTAGATAATCTACAAATTGTTGCAATGTGTCTAAACTCCCATCCCATAAAATAAAAACGTCATCCACGAAACGCACATACATCTTCATGTACTTTTGCCAGTAATCACTGTTAAAAACATACACTTTCTCCCATTGTGATAGTACAAGGTTGGCATACGTATTGGCACAGGGGGTGCCCATGGCCACCCCCTGTGCCTGTCTATACATTGAATCACCCCCTATAAAAACATTGTTTTCCAAAACTAGACTTAATAAAGTTTTTACTAAACATACCTTGTCATCTGTTGCTCCTGATTCCAACAATAGGGTGCCTACCATCTCTATGCCATAACTATTATTTATTACAGTGAATAAGTTGTTGACATCTAATGTGACCATCAACAGCTTTACATCATTTGGTGCATTTTTCTCCACTCTGCCTAATTTTATCAAAAAATCTCCCGTGTCCTTCAATATGTTGTCAATACAATCTACATAAGGTCTAAGGTGATGTTCCAACCATATGGAAATATTTTCGGTCACCCACCCCCTCCCTGAAACTATCGGTCTAAGGGGTGGGTCTTCCAAAGACTTATGTATCTTTGGGAGAGCTTTAAAAACAGGGGTAACAACTTTTTCCATCCATAGAAAATCAAAGGTCTCATCATTGATCTTCATATCAAAATGCAAGGCTTTCAAAGCTGAATGTACCCTGTCAACCGCTTTTTTCACTCCCAAAGGATTAATGCATATATATGTACCTTCATCTGCTAACAATTGCTTCAACCTACAATTGTACCAGCTAGCATCAAGGACGACCACCGCTCCTCCCTTGTCTGCTGGTTTTATTATGATCTCCCTGTTGTTACTTAAACTTTTAAGACTTTCCCTCTGTATCTGGGTCAGATTATAATACTTACTGGTGTTACCTTCCATAAAATACTCCATCAAGTCCTGTTCACATCCCGTGACAAACAAATTCAAGGTAGGCGTGAGTGGAGGAACATAAACACTTGTTTTTTTTAAAGTCAGATTATAATCATTGTGCATACCATATACCATTCTTAAAGCTAAATTACGACAAAATAACATGATATCCATCATAACTTCATTGAAAACACTGTTGTTACTGGGTATAAATGTTAACCCTCTGTTTAAAATCATTATTTCATCATCATTCAAAACATAATTAGATAAGTTATAAACAATACCATAGTCCAAATTATGATCAGTCAATCCAACATTTTCCTTTTTCTGTCTGCCATCCGATCCTCGCTTAGAGATCTTTTCCAAGCCCCCTTCTTTTTTAAAGGGGCGGGCAACATCTCCAAAAAATGTTGCTTCCCCCGCTGCTCTTTCGGTCGTGCTCCCATGGCTCCTAAAGTACTGCACCCTTGCTGTAATTCTCCCAAGGTTGTAGCCATGACAGGAATGTTATTCAAGGTGTCAGAGGACTGTGTGGAGGTTGTACTGCCTACTGTTACTGTTCGTTCCTCAAATCTATCTAGATTTTGTGTCCTTACATCAAGCTGGAGTTCAGTAGGAACAAGTGCTGGATTAGCTGGAGGCATGAGACCCCTTACACATCTATTTTCCTCATTCACTATGGGTGCATCTGTCCCTCGTATTTGCTGCTCCTCAACAACGCTAACTCGTCGGTTCAGTCTAGCATGCTGGCGCGTATTCTCCCCTCTACGTATGTTGTCATTGGATGATGAATCACGAAATCTGGGCCAAACGAAGATATTCCCATTCGAGAAATCTTCGTAGTCTCTTCTAATTTTGCCCAGTTTTTGTTTCTTTATTCTTTCATCACTAGTCACAAAAGTGACATACAGCTGATTAATACGTTCTTTGCTTCTATAGTCAGTATAGTTGCTTTCCAACCTGTGCTGAAGTTCCGATATTTCTTTCTTAAGATTTTCTACTTCTGGAGCAAAATATTCAATTAAAAGTTCCATGTACTTGAAACTGGTGCTCAAATTCAACGTTTGCCATTTGGCCAAAAGTTCCGGATAGCGGTCACCTTGCGATGGCATGCATAGAATTCTCATCCCCCTAGGGACAATACCGTAATCTATGCATGCTTCAAAATGGAAATTCTGCCATTGCAGACGCTGTAGTTTATTCACTTTATATGACAGTTCTCTCACCAAATCATCAAGGGTTTTATCTACCGCCATTGATACTTGATGTTCTGTAATACCATCTCTTTGATGTTCGAACCCCAGGTTCAGAAGCGGGTTAGCCTTTTCTGTATATATATTATAACTCCACCTAACAGCCTCACCTCCCAACGTTTGCTGCACAGTGGAATGATGTATCTCAGCATTATCGTGTCCTTCCATAGCATGTACAGCACCAACACAATAGAAACAATGGCACACAAAGAAGTACCAAAGTCCAGCTTACGAAAACAAGCCAAAATGAAACCTGCCATTGTTTCTATTGTGTTGGGCAACTAGCCTGGAAGTGTGAATATCCTTGGTGAATATGGACACTCCTCCACCTTTAGTATAATTTATCTGAGGAAGGGAGTTGTCCCGAAAGCGCTTATCTTTTTTACTGAACTACTGTGGTTACGGAATAAACATTTTAAAAGGAACAGCAGTGTCCAGCGACGTTCTTTGTTTCATTTTGGCTTGTTTTCGTAAGCTGGACTTTGGTGCAGTACCTAACTTCTTTGTGTGCCATTACTACATGAACTACAAAATGACCTGACACCTCACCTAAGTGTGATGTTTAATCATAGCCTCACCTCAGGCTTCGTGCTCACTGAGTGGCGCACAGCTGCAGTTATCCCGCTCCACAAGGGAGGATCCACCTTGGATCCCAGGAACTACTGTCCCATCAGTCTGACAAGCCTGATTTGCAAGGGCATGGAACGCATTATCATGGAACCTATAAACAAAGACATTGTCAACCTTCAAACACTATACCCCACCCAGTTTGGGTTTGTGAAAGGCCGATCTTGTCTCCTGAATCTGATTGACTTCTTCGAATCAGTCTCCAGAGTTGTGGACGAGGGTAAGGCAGTCCACACAGCCTATCTGGACCTCGCCAAGGCCTTTGACACCATCCCCCACTCTGGAATCATAGATAAACTTACTAAGCTGGGCATAAATCCCTACGTCACTCGATGGGTTGCTAACTGGCTTACTGACAGAACCCAGACAGTAAAAGTAGACAACTCCAAATCCAGCTCCAGACAAGTGACAAGTGGAGTACCTCAGGGTTCAATCCTGGGACCACTCTTATTTGGCGTCTACTTCTCTGAAGTACAGGCCAACACTAAGGGACTCTGGCTAACAAAGTTTGCAGATGACTGCAAACTGGGAGCCATTATTGAATACCCAAATGATGTGGATATTCTACAAAAGGACCTTACAGAAACAGATGCCTGGTGCCAGAGCCATGGGCTCAAGCTGAATGCCAAGAAATGTATAGTTATCCCCTTTGGAAAAAAACATGTACCCATGAATTACCACATAGGTGGCAGGACACTAAACATCGAAAGTGTGATGAGAGATTTAGGGACACAGGTGGACAGTGGTCTCACTTTCGATAACCACATTGCCACAACAGTCAGGAAATCCTTCTATGTGGCACACCTCATCACTAAGGGCTTTTCATCCAGAAAAAAGGAGGTCATTGTCCCACTGTACTCATCCCTCATTAGACCCATTATAGAGTATAATGCCCCATTTGGTATTTACCTCACAAGACATCTGCAAAAGCTTGAAAGGCCACAGAAATACCTCACTAAAAGAATCACAGGCCTAAAGCAGATGCCATATACTGACCATCTAAAAAAACTCCAGCTATACTCTGTGGCATATCGTCTACTCAGAGGCGATCTCTGTTTAACATACAAGGCCATGTCAAACCTTGAGCTGTTGGACATGCTCCACTTAAAGAAATCCCAATCCCTCAGAGCCACTGCTCCAGGGATCTAAACCTTGCCATCACAATGAACAAAACATGCTGGAGGGATAGGTTCCTGACCCAGAGACTCCCCATACTCTGGAATAGACTGCTCATACATATCAAGCAGAGCGCCTCTTTGGCCCTCTTCAAAAGGAACCTTGATGATTGGATGGGAGATGGGAAATTCACCCCGGGGATCATGTCAGTCGCCCTGCTAGACAGGGGCCTGGAGAAGTAAACATTGTGGTAAGCAATATCCAGGGAATTGTTATGGCTAGGCTTGCATAGGCCCTAGGGCTGATAGCCTAGGACCAACCTATGAACCTATGAACAAGCAACTCAGAATGAGAAATAGCTAGGACTGCAGCTAAAGCACGCATCATTGCCAGTTTCAAAGTAGATAGAAAAGGTGTGACTTTGCCTTTCATAAGGAATATGTGCCTGTTGCAGAGGCATCTAAAACAAAAGACTATGCATTACAAACAGGCAGTAATAGACCTCATTCCCATAAGATCATGGCACAGATTTCAGGCTTTCCTCATTTACATCTCATTATTAGTTCATTGTACGCTGCTTAAACTGGCTCTTCATAAGTTCAGCTAGCCTCTATGAATCATGCCAAAGCAGCACAATGACTATATGAAAAACTTATTTTATTTGCTCCAAATAAGCATAATTTATTTTAAATCTCTGTATACCCCCAGATCATCCCATATGTCTTCATGAATCCAAGAAGCACCCCCTAGGTCCCTTTCTGAGTCACTCAGATAGACCAACAGGTCGCCTGCATTGAGGGCAACCTTCTGAGCCTGACCTCCCATCATAGCCCCTCAATTTCTGATACCCTTAAGACATGTGAAGGGGATCCAAAATTTGACCAAAAAGATCTAAGAAAAAGGAGGAACCCCGCAGTATCCTCTAGATAGGAGAACATGGATAACAGACTGCACGCCGTGTTAGGGCTAGCCACTAAAAATTGGCTCTAGGTGATTTAGTCATGTTGACTCATGTCGCCAAAAATGGGAGGGTTGAGGACCCAACCTACTCCAACCCATACTAGGGACCCATGCTAATGGTGGGAGGAGTATATAAGCACCTATTGGCCAGTGTGTGCTCACCCCATAAAGCCCAGCAGCCCTAGGTCAATAAGCTACTGGTTAGCTGGTGTGCAGTTGCCTTGTTGAGCAAAACTGGATGTAAAACCAATCAACCTGCAAAACATGAACTAAGAATTGCTGCGCTCAGTACAGGTACACTGACAAGATGCAGTTCGGAAGTGGATGACATAATGATAAGGAGGAGGCTGGACATCCTCTGTATCCAAGAGACAAGGTGGAAAGGCAGTGTAGCAATACTCAGGAGGAAAACAGACTAAAAATGTGTGAATTATGTTGAGGGAGGGCTTCAGATGTCAGTGAAGGATGTCATCAGAATTAGTGACAGACTACTGGCAATCAGACTCAAGTGTAAGGCTAGGACATTATTCATAATCTCAGTCTATGCCTCATAGTCGGGTTGTGTTAGTAAGGAAAAAAGTACGTTCAGACAACAGTTGCAGGGCCTACTATATAAAGCAGAACAACATGAATTGGTGTTGATAATGAGTGATTTGAATGAACATATTGGGACAGAAAGAACAGGATATAATGACTGCCTGGGTCCACATTGGTGGGGCAGCATGAATAAAGGAGGAGAGAACATTCTAGACTTCTGTTTGGCAAATGTCTTGATGGTGGCTAAAACATGGTTCAGCAGAGAATTGCCTGAAGATCTGAAAGTTGGCTGGCAAGAAAGCAAAAAGTTCAAGGAATTACTCAAGGCTCTAGCAGCTCAGGTAGAACAGGAAATAGGGGGAGCTGAAGAGGAATGGCAACACCTCAAAACAATATGTGTGAAGAATCATCATCATCATCTTCTTTCGGCTGTTCCTGTTAGGGGTCGCCACAGTGGATCATCTGTTTCCATTTCTTCCTGTCCTCTGCATCATGCTCTTTCACACCAACCGCCTGCATGTCCTCTCTCACCACATCCATAAACCTCATCTTAGGCCTTCCTCTTTTCCTCTTACCTGGCAGCTCCATCCTTAGCATCCTTTTCCCAATATACCCAGCATCCCTCCTCAGCACATGTCCAAACCAACGCAATCTCACCTCTTTTGCTTTGTCTCCTAACTGTCCAACCTGAGCTGACCCTCTAATATACTGATTCCTATTCCTGTCTATCCTAGTCACACCCAGTGCAAATCTTAACATCTTTAACTCTGCCACATCCAGCTCTGACTCCTGCCTTTTCGACAATGCTACCGTCTCCAACCCATATAACATAGCTGGTCTCACTACCCTCTTGTAGACCTTCCCTTTCACTCTTATTGGTACCCGTCTGTCACAAATCACTCCTGACACTCTTCTTCACCCATTCCACCCTGCCTGTACTCTCTTCTTCACCTCTCTTCTACACTCACCATTACTCTGAATTGTTGATCCCAAGTACTTAAACTCATCCACCTTTGCCAACTCTACTCCCTGCATCCCCACCATTCATCTACCCTCCCTCTCATTTACACACATATATTCTATTTTAGCCCTGCTGACCTTCATTCCACTCCTCTCTAAAGCATATCTCCACCTCTCCAGGGTCTCCCCAACCTGGTCCCTACTCTCACTACATATCACAATGTCATCTGCAAACATCATAGTCCACGGGGCCTTCTGTCTAATCTCATCTGTCAACCTGTCCATCACCACTGCAAATAAGAAAGGGCTCAGAGCTGATCATTGATGTAATCCCACCTACACCTTAAACGTATCTGTCACTCCCACTGCAGTCCTCACCAATGTCACACTACCCTTGTACATATCCTGTACCACTCTTACATACTTCTCTGCCACTCCCAACTTCCTCATACAATACCACAACTCCTCTCTAGGCACCCTGTCATATGCTTTCTCTAAGTCCACAAAGACACAATGCAACTCCTTCTGACCTTCTCTGTATTTCTCCAACAATACTCTCAGAGCAAATATTGCATCTGTAGTGCTCTTTCCTGGCATGAAACCATACTGCTGATCACTAATCATCACCTCCCTTCTTAAACTAGCTTCCACTACTCTTTTCCATAACTTCAAGCTGTGACTGATCAATTTTATCCCTCTGTAATTACTGCAGCTCTGCACATCACCCTTATTCTTAAAGATAGGTACCAAAACACTTTTTCTCCACTCCTCAGGCATCCTCTGACTTTCCAAAATGTCATTAAACAATCTGGTTAAAAATTCCACTGCCATTTCTCCTAAGCACCTCCATGCTTCCACTGGTATGTCATCTGGGCCAATAGCCTTTCCATTATTCATCCTCTTCATAGCTGTCCTTACTTCCTCCTTGCTAATCTGCTTCACTTCCTGATTCACTATCCCCACATCATCCAACCTTCTCTCTCTCTCTCATTCTCTTCATTCATCAGCCCTTCAAAGTACTCTTTCCATCTACTCAACACACTCTCCTCACTTGTGAGTATGTTTCCCTCACTGTCCTTTATCATCCTTACCTGCTGCACATCTTTCCCAGCTCTGTCCCTAAGAACAGATATGCAGCCAAGATAGGTTTGGAACCAAGATACATAAGGAAAGCTGGTGGTGGAATGCAGAAGTTCAGGAAGTCATCAAAAGAAATGAGTGCAGGAAAAAAGTGGGAAATAGAAAAAATGAAGCAGGATAAGAAGGAATACTGGTTGGCTAAGAAAAAAGGCTAAGAGAGGATTTGCAATCAGAAAGAACAAGGCATCAGAGAAACTCTACCAGCTTCTGGAAAGTGACTCAGTAGATATTTCAAAGAAACTCTACCAAGTTGCAAGGCAAAGACAGCAAGTTAAAGAAAACAGTCAGACACCCTTCATAAGGGATGCCAGCAGTCCACAGGACATTAAAAGCAGAAGGAAAGAGTACTGCCAGCAAATTCTGAATGAAGAAAATCCCACAGAAGCTGTACTGACCCAGACATGACCTATAATGAAAGAAGAGGAAAAGTTCACCCTAAAGGAAGTAAGAAAAACACTAATGAAAATGAAGTCAAGGAAAGCAGCTAGCTCAGATGAGGTCACAGCAGATTTGCAAAATGTTGGGTGAGATAGGGGAAAAAGGCTCCTGAGGTGAGGGTACTTATAGCAGTATGGAGAGAAGGCTGTATTCCAGATAACTGGAGAATAAGCATATTAGTGCCAGTATACAAGAACAAAGGGGGCATCCACAACTGTGGGCAGTATGAAGTATCAAACTCCTGTCACAATGCATAAAAGTTTTGGTGAGGGCAATTGATAAACAAATATACAGAGTAGTAGAGAGTAAGATGGGAGATGATCAGTGTGGATTCAGGTCAGGATACAGCATAACTTACCCAATGTTTGCAGTGAGATAGATAATTGAGAAGAAGCTAGAGATGAGGAAAGAGTTCAACTGGGCATTCCTAGGCTTAGAAAAAGCATATGGCAAGGTCCCCAGAAAGCTGTTTTTGAGAGTCCTGCTGTGGTTTTAAGTCCCAGAAACATTGATAGAATTAATGAAGGTTATGTACAAGGACCCGATGACATAGGTATGTACAGAGTTCAGACTCGTTGAGGGGTTGCCAGTGGAAGTGGATGTGCATCTGCAAAGGAAGGGGAATGAAATGCAAAACTGAAGCTAATTGGGATGAAACTTAATACAGGTAAGACAGATCTAATAGCCACAAACTGGGAAAATGAGAAGAAGTTGAGAATTGAGATAGAGGAGAAAATAATGGAACAGGTTAATGACTTCAGGTATCTGAGAGAGGTTGTTGAGGAGAAGGGAAGTCTGAATGAGGAGGTCAAAGCTAGAATCAGTGGGGCTCCAGACAACTGGCACTGAGTGTCAGAGGTAGTGTATGACAGAGCAGAAGCCAAAATAGCTCCAGTTGCAGAGGTCAAAGAGAAGAGATTACAGTAGCTCATGAAAATGTGCAGAAAAGCAGAAGACGATATAGCAAAAAAGATTTAGGATGGACAAAAAGAAGACAAAAGGAAATGAGTGTCTAGCAAAGAGATAGATGCATTGTGAGACAGAGGACCTGCAATAGTCAAGCATGACTGTCAAAGAGGGAAGGAGAGAGGCATTGAATCCAGAGAGATGGCGACATTTGACACAACACCCTGGCCCCATGTAGAAAATGGGAAATACAGTGATTACGATGATGATGATGGTGATGATGATACACACACACACACACACACACACACACACACACACACACACACACACACACACACACACACACACACATTTAAGTTTTAGTACAGTTTTTTCAAACATGACTAATCGTGACAAAGCAAAAGGCTCCAACGCATTGCTAGAGGTTAGAAATAGCACATATGAACAAGTAGCTGAATAATAAAAAGGAATTAAATAAGAGGAATGAGATGCTTCCAACCAGGTCCGTCTTCACCTTGTAGGCCCACTAGGGCCACACCCCCAACTAGTCACTTCTCATTGGACATCTCTCAACCACGCCCCCTCCACAGTAGCATAAAAGCAGTACAGCAACAGCTCAGGTCATTCTGACCAGTGCTTGGGGAGCGCACAGATAGCCCTTTTTAGGACTCACATATAGCAAAAGAACCGAAGATCTGTTCAAGAAGAAGGACAATGGAGATCGACACCACTGTGGAACACCGAAGGACACAACAGCAGCTCTTCCCAGAGCCCATTGTGTCCATACACAAAACAGCTCTTTTCAGAGCTCACGTGGATCTGCACCTTACACCAAACAGCTCTTCTCAGAACTCACAGTACACCAAACAGCTCTTCTCAGAGCTCACAGAGATCTGTAAAAGCTCTGGTAAGAGCAACCAGAGACACACTGAAGAATAAAACAAAAAAGTTCTTATTAGAGCTACCACCAACACCCGAACGGCCATTCAAAACACAAATCGGCCCTTCTCAGAGCTCACAGAAATCTGTATCAGCTTCGGTAAGACCAGCCGGAGGCACAGACACAGCTTCGGTGAACCAAATAAAACAGTTCTTTTTAGAAGTAACGCATCTGCCCGAAAGGGCATTCTAAACACAAAACAGCTCTTCTCAGAGCTCATAGAGATCTGTAACAGCTCTATATAGAGCACCAGCTGCCCACAGGGCTAAAACAGCTCTTTTTAGAGCTAGCTCCACCACCGACTACATGTGGAAATCTGTTCACCGTTTAGGATCAAGAGTGAAAGGCTTTTTAAAATTGGTTATTCCTTCCCTCCTCTCGGCTAGTAATCAAGGAGCCTGAATACTCACCACTGGCACTGGAGAGGGACGTTCACTTGGAACAAAAATGGATACATCAAGTATTTCCAGATGTAGCTCTCTGCATCAAGCACAATTTCCCTTAAGAGGACACAGAGAACACACTCAGTCCAGGGTCTGGGTTTCTCTATCTGTCTCCCTCTAGTTCCCCAGTAAAACTCCCCACTGGCACAGCTATAGAGTTGAGACCTCAGCTGAGTGTCCAAGTCAAGTTCTCCAACACCCTCTCTGTGAAACCAGTGCTTTTTATCCCTGCTCCAAACAGCTGACACACACACTCTTTGAGATTTGATTTCACACACACACACACACACACACACACACACACACACACACACACACACACACACACACACACACACACACACACACGGAAAAGGCTGACACAAATTTACTAGCTATGCCCCTTTCTGTCAAGGCTATAAGGTAGTTACTCTGTCACCAGACACTCCAATGCCAGCTACTCTGAGGCTCTTGCAAGTGTACCCATGTATACTGAGTAAAATTAATATTAATATAAATTATAGTGTTTGGCCATGTTATCATGAAATAGACATGAGTGCTCTCAAAGGTTAAAATATTTTCTAAAGAACCAACCACAATGAAAAGTTTAAATATATATAATAATAAATAAGAAAATGAAAATATAGAATATCTATTTACAATAAACACCAGAGTTTGAATAAAAAACTCACCCCCACATGTACTTCTCTATTTTCACAAGACTTCACTGATCATGTCTGCAAAACCCCATCACTTAATAATTAGTCAACTGATACTCTACTAGCATAATGGAATTGCACAAAGCAAATATGAATTGTGTATGTATATGCTTTAGTATATTTTTACTGCGTGTATATGCTTTATATTGTGTGTTGTGTACATACTGTATATGTACTGTTTAATTCTTGTAACCCAACTCACATTGTAAAAATGTCCTTACAATTCTGCACCCGTGCTCATTCTATTCGATGTATTGTGACTCCATCTACAATGTATTCTTTATTATGTCATGAATGTACTGCTCAATCTATGTGGAGTTTTCTCTCCAGGCCTCCACTAAAAATGGGCTCTTCTAGACGCAGTGGACCATCCTGGTAAACAAATGCAATAAATATAATAAAAAAATATTAAAATAACACATGAATAGATTCACACAGATACAGAAAAACAGTACTTAACTAATCTCACTATATTTTCCTGACTGATATAAAGAATTACTACTATTCGCTGGTTACTTACTAGTGCAAGGCAAGATGAAGTGGGTGAGAGAGCTTTCTATGTCAGGTTCCAAGAAACAGACTGCCATGAGACTTCAGTCTCACCTAGTATTAAATATCAGTTTTAGTGATGGATTACAGAATGACATCACATATATCTGGTCATCTGACTTTTGGTTCCCATGCTATCCCCCTTTGCTAGAAGCTGTTAGGATTTAGCACATATGTCTCAGTAATACACACACACACACACACACACACACACACACACACACACACACACACACACACACACACACACACACACGCACACACCTTGCTAAGATCTGTTGCAGCTTCTGGAAGTCATAAAACAATTTTAAACCTCTACCCTTCCAAAGTAGCAATTAGTTCACCCCAAAGATAATACAGAGAGCTTCCTAACACCGACTTTTTGTCTCTGGCTGCATTGAGAACTGTAAGATACAATCTTTATGGCTTAAGCCAGGTAATTTAATTTCAAACTATTTTCAAAGTTAGTTGGACTGAGATTAATTTCTTCTCTTCTAGTATCCTCTGTTAAAACATATACATTTAAACAGTTACAATAATACATGTATATTTCTTTTTCTGTCCATCAGAGCACATTGTTGGTGCATTTTTAACACATCATTACAAATACATTTTTCAACACAAGCATCTGTACAAATCATTTTGATATACAAATGACATATAATTCTTTACAATGTTTCAGCTAGCCGTGCTGGCATATGTTACACATCCACTGCTCTACTTCTACTGGCATAGCTGGCAATACCTCACATTGTCTTACATGCACACACGGATATATATATATATATATATATATATATATATATATATATATATATATATATATATATATATATATATATATATATATATATGGGTCTACTTCATAACATTGAAATTTCATAACGTTGAGACCATAACATCAAAAACCCAAAACATTGAAAACCCAGAACATTGAAAGTGTGCTTCATAACATTGAAAACTATATTGCACAAGTAAATAATATGACCTCCACCTACAACACCACCTAACTAACAAATACACTTTCTACTACGTTTCTGCAGGGGGAAACCCCCCTGCAACCCCCATGTGGATGACTCTTCCCCCACACCTCCCGTAAATTAAATATATCAACTCCAAGATCGCACTACAGTGGAAAAAAGTCAATTTCCTAACCTAAGTCTATGGTGATTGTGATACAGTGAGGTTAGCAAATTAACTTTTTTCCACTGTAGTGCGATCTTGGAGGTATATTTAATTTATGGGGGGATGTGGGAGGGCTCAGGTAAAGGGGGGTTGTCCCCCTGCAGAAACGTAGTAGAAAGTGTGTTTGTTAGTTAGGTGTTGTTGTAGGTGGAGAGGATGTTATTTAAATATGCATTGTAGTTTTCAATGCTATGAAGCATACATTCAATGTAGTGAATTTTCAATGTTTTGGGTTTTCAATGTTTTGCGATTTAGATGTTTTGGTCTCAGTGTTATGAAATTCAACGTTATGAAATTTCAATGTTATGAACTAGACCCATATATATATATATATATATATATATATATATATATATAGATATATATATAGTTCCCCTTTATAATCTTGAAATACTGAAATCTCGAATTTCGTTACCTTGAAACTATAAAGGCGAAGGACTCACAATCCCGAAACCAAAAAACACGAAACACACAATCACGAACATACACACACCCCACAAACTATACAGCCCTACACTACAAGCCACCCTGCACCCACTGCACCCCCCTACTTATATATACCAACTCTGAGATCGCACAAACAGAAGAAAAAAACAGACTCACACCCAGACATTCTACAGTCCCCCGTGCACATGCACACATCACACATACACAAACACCAACACTCACACTCATACTTCTGCCTCCCTACCCTAACCCACACGTACAACTTACAAAAACACTCACATACACTCACTCACCTTAAATTCTGGATACCGTCCCAGCCAAACACTTCATGTAATGTAGCGTAAATGCATAAGTGCAGATTTGAGATATTATGCACTTTTGAAGGGGGATTGGGTTTATTAAATCCAGTAGTATATGCAGCTTCATTAAATTTGTATAGAGTGTTGAGATGAAATAAAGAAAATGAAAAATGAGTAGTAAGACTGTTTGAGTATAAACAGGAAACATTTTGGGAGACAATAAGAAGAAATAAGAGTTAAAAGAATGTATTAAAGAAGAAATAGAAAATTATCAAAAAAAAAAAAATAGAAGTTTGGATGATAAAGATTGATCGGATAAAAGAAGATTGAAAAACATGTTATAAGGATATAATGTTACAATATTGATGTATTAACCACTGGAAATATTTACCAGAAGAAAACATTATGGGTATACAGGTAAGAAACAAATAGTGTAGTAAAAAAGTAGAATGTCAGGATTTTCTGTGGAGATTGGAAATAAAGAAGTTGCCAGTAAAAGCAAATGTGCCTTATAAAAAAGAAAAGCGAGAGAATATGTTTATGCTGTGGTGAAGAAAAAAAACATAAAATATGTTTTTCTAAAATGTAAAGGAGTTTCATCTTTATGGTCTCGGGATACTGAAATTTGAGACTTCAGTGTTTCGAGATTATAAAGGGGAACCATATATATATATATATATCTATATATATATATATATATATATATATATATATATACATAAGCACACACATGTATATATATATATATATATATATATATATATATATATATATATATATATATATATAGACACAAACACACACACACACACATGTAATATATATATATATATATATATATTTATATATATATATATATATATATCTATATCTATAACTATATATAATATATATATATGTATATATCTATCTATAACTATATATATATATATATATATATATATATATATATATATATATATAGGGTTCTACTTCAAAACATTGAAAACTCATAACATCTAATTTCAAAACAGTGAGACCATAACATCGAACATTCAAAACAGCTAACACTCATAACATCGAAAACTCAAAACACTGAAACTTTGAATCACAACATCGAAAACTACAATGCACATATAAATAAAATCCCTCCCACGTATAACAACACCAAATGAACAAACACACTTTTTACTATGTTTCTGCACCCCCGCCCCCCATAAATCAAATATACCAACTCTGAGATTGCACCACAGTGGGAAAAAGTTAATTTCCTAACCCCACTGTATCGTGATCACCATAAAGAATGTGCACATAATGTCTATATCACTTACCTGTATGGCCTAAAAACACATACAGATTGGCAAAATAAACACTATATAAATAGTATAAGTTCCTACACTATATAAATAACTATATAGAAAAAAACTACAATGTGTTATAGTGATAACACAAGATTAACAGATTAAACTATAACATTTACATGTTTGATAATACATTTTCAGTGTTATATAATTTGATATTATGAGTTTTAGATATTTTGAATTTTCGATGTTATGGTCTCGCTGTTTTGAAATTAGATGTAATGAGTTTTGAAGTAGACCTATATATATATATATATATATATATATATATATATATATATATATATATATATATATATATATATATATATATATATACATACATACATGAAGACAGAGTGATAGAGATATATTTAGATATGTATATACTACAAGAAAGACCCATAAAAACTAGCCCTAGGATTCAATAAACTCTGTGCAGAAATAGTGCTATTCCTGCATGGAGTGGTTCGTGTCCATGTAGCCACAGCAGAGCACCTTGCATATTCATGAAGGCATAATGCTGTTAAGGCTAAATGAACACGAACTGTGAATGAGTGCAGAAGGCATGTTTAAGTAGTGCACAGACTATGAACATGTCCCCTGCACTCAGAAAGGGCCATATGGCACTTTTCAAAAGCATTGCAGTGTCTGCAGACACTGAAAGCAAAAACAAAAGTTCTTTCAGTGTTGACAGACACTGAAATAAGTAGTGGATCAGGAAATAAATGCAGGGGGTGTGTAACAGGTCTGTCACACACACCCTGCATTGTAAAAGTGCTGTACAGCACTTTGCAAGTGCTTTTAGTGTCTGTGGACACTGGCAGCTAATAAAATAGCTCATGTCAGTGTCTGCAGTCACTGAAATAGCCAACAGATGATCCAGGAAATGCAGGGGGTGTGTGACAGGTTCTTTCACACACCCTCTGCATTGTAAAATGCTGTATGGCACTTTGCAAGTGCTGTCAGTGTCTGTGGACACTGACAGCTAATAAAATAGCTCATGTCAGTGTCCGCTGACAATGAAATAGCCAGCAGATGATCCAGGAAATGCAGGGAGTGTGTGGCAGGTTCTTTCCCACACCCTCTGCATTGTAAAAGTGCTGTCAGTGTCTGGGGACAAGGCCACAAAAATAGGGACATGTTAAATATTTTACTGACAAACCTGCAAGCAGACAGAGTAAAAGGTTTGCAGTTGCAAGGACTTCCTGCAGGGTATGAAGACTGAAATAGAAATGTCTGTCATCTGAAAGTGCCATATGGCCATAGCTGTCAACTCAACAGTTTTATGCAGGATGCCCAGATGCCTGCCTCACATACCTGTCTACCTTCTAGAGCAAGACAGCTGTGGAAGGCTAGAAATAATATAATATATTTTTTCTATACTAAGGAATGTTTAAGCGTAGCTGAGTGGGTGTGCATGTTATGGCTCTCTGCTTAGCATTGCTTAAACATCCCATAGGAGATAAATAAAAATATACAGCTGAAATTCCAAAACTGTGATAGTGTAGTGGTTAGAGTCCTGGCTTTCCATGCAGGTATTCACGGTTTGAGTACCAAGACAGGCAAGTTATTTCTATATGGGAAGGCAGTGTTAAAATGATTTTCAACTTAAATTATGTAGTAACTGTTGTTGTCAACCAGGGTAGTGTAGCTGGTGTACAATGGAAGTGTGAGTGCATATAACATGTGAAACCACCCATGTATACACAAGTGTCCAATACAGTATAGTCACACCCCTTGCTAATGTAATGAAAGCACATAAAGGGATGTCATGTAAATTAACCATATACACTGACTAAATTAAGTCATTATTCTGATATTTTCTAACAATGAAAAGTGAGTAATGGTTAGCAATACTCAGCTATGCTTACCAGGTTTAAGCAGCACTTAGACATGAATGCAAAGCAGCAAGTAGCTCAGCTAAGTGGATTTGCACACTGTTAAGCAGTGCTCAGCAATTACCCCCTTCAAGCACTGTTCAACTCAGCTTAGCAGATTTGAGCACTGCTTAGCAGAGCTTAACATGTCCATGATGGCAAAGGGCGGGAATATTGCCTTATTTAAATGGTGCAGGTGGGAATACAGCCAGAATCTGTTATACATCTGTGCAGGTACTATGGCTGGTGTAGGTGAAGGACTGTGTTTCGGGTGCAGAGTTGGAGCATTCAGGAGTCCAGGGTCATGGCTGAACTCCTTGTAAAAAACCATGAGGACAGGCTGCTTCTGGGCCAGTACCAGGGCTCACAATACAAAGCAATAGTGGAGGAAGTGTGCGCTCTTGGTTCAGTGGATCCAAGATACATGGGCACAGAATGCTCCAGTAGTGAGGAAGTATCATTATCAAGTTGTTTGTAGCAAATACTAGCCTGAGAATGTGATAGACAGGTATGCATAATGTTTGTTTTTTTCCCCTACAGCTGCAGCAGAGAAGGCTATTAACATAGAAGCCCATGCTGAAAGACTGCTGAGGCTGTGCCGACAGGCTGGTGAGTACAAATCTATTTTGCAGTATATTGTTCAAATAGCTAAGAAGGAGTACATTGCTTACTGCTAGTAGGTATACTGTTATTGTGTGAAGTGAATAAATAAAAAAAATAAAAAATGTTTGACAGACTAATATTGATGTGTAAAAAAGATCCCTACAAAAAAATTATTGTGTTTGTTCTGGTATGTTGTTGCAGAGATATAGAATGTATACAGGTTCTTCACAGCAAATATGGCTGTGACAGCATACAGTAACTGAGGTTGTTATGTGAACCAGCTGTTAAGAAACACTGTAGATGGTGGAGCTGTAAAACAAGATATAACAGAAATGTGAAATATATACTACACTAAGTTCTGAACCCTAAATAGTAATGTGTAAAGTTTCAAAGTATGCTCTATCCAGCATTGCCTTGTGTTAACCATTGCTTTCCAGATTGCAGTAATCCAGGGGATTAATGCACAGTACAATAACTATCTGTCATGCATGCATCAGAGGATTACAAATTCAGACTGTCTAACCAAGAGATTATTAGGCAGAAACCAGTGAAACAAGAAACAGCAATTTCCCAGTAGCTCAGTGTGATGAGAAATAGCTTAGTTGTTAATTTTGCACACCCAGACACGGTTTGAATCCAGGGAGTGGTACTGGTATGTGTACATATCTACACACAAGGAATCAGGAATAAAACAGTTAGGTAGTGTCAACAGATATTTTCTCCACAGGTTTTACAGGTAAGGACATGTTGGTAGTAGCTGTATGAAGGGTATACTAATAAACTGTGTAGAACTTTTCAACTGTCTCACCACATGCCAGAAAATGACAGCAGGATAGGTACATACAACATGTGCTGTTGCCGATACATGTTTCTCAAGTGTCACACTGTCACGGCTAGTGGTCACTGCTGCCAGTAACCCTGGGCACAGATAGGAAACCAGTTGAAGTATGCCAGTAGCACACTCACATAACAGCAGTTCAGGGTACCCCTTCTGTGCCAGATATGTAACCCTGACATGTACGACAACCCTCTAGTCATGTACCCAGAGTTGTCACAGTTTACCCCATACCATTCCAGGCTGACAGTTTAATAAGTCTGTTTGTGCTACAGAAGCTATGGGCCATAGGCAGATGTAAAGTGAGGGCAGACCCATAGAGTATTGAACAGCACTGTTGTGGAAAATAGAAGCATAAACAGTTGTTAATAGACTTTTTGTCTCTCCCCCCACCCCTCATCTGGATCAGTACTATAATTCATATACTACGGGTATGTTTTTCTCCAAACCTAATGTTGGGACTTGTGTTCTATTATTGTTCATATATTTGATTGGTTGCATGCTAACATACTTTGTTCAAATACCATTGTTGGTCGCCTGTTGCCGTCAGTGTTACTGGCATACTGTTACGATGCATACTGTTGTTTCATTTATGCATGTGTTTGTTTTGCTATGCAACTGTTTCAAATCTGTTGTATGGGGTTAATTGGAACACCCATGCATGCTGTTATAACTAATCTTGAAATGTGTTGTTCATGACTAACCAACATATTTTTTAAAACCTCAACATCATAGCATGTTTGGGAAGGCAGATCCCGGCGGATCCGCCTGTCCCACTTCATCTGGCCATGGCACCGGGACCCAGCATGTCTGGGACCCAACCCAGGACTTCCATGCCCACTGGTCCTGCACCACCTTTGGGTGGAACCACCTCAGTGGACAGATCCCGTTCCCCCCGGGAGCGGGCACAGACAGGAGCATGTCAACCACAGTCAGTTCCGAGGTTTGGTGAGTGGCGCCATTCGAGCAGAGTTGGGTGGCAGCTGCACCAGAATGAGGACTGCTTGGTGCACCTTGAGGGGCAGGCTGCCCTTTCAGTTCAGCCCCCAGCACAGCCACCAATGGGGTCGTGAAAGAGCAGTGGTTACTGCCCATGGGTAGGGACCTCAGTCCCACTGTATCCATTTGGTGGCTCATGGGCTTTGGATTCCCATCCACGCTCCCCATCAAAGGTGTTTACCCCTCTGATGTGTTATATACTGCTCTGTATGCTGTCTTGTCTGTCTTGTCCGACTGCAAATTCAACCTATCCCACCCAACCTACCTCCCCAAACATACCTACAACCCTTCCCCAACATCCCACTCTCACCTTAAAAAAAGGGCATCTGTCCTGCAAAAAAAATTGCCCCATACATAGCTCTACATTTTGCCCCCATGTACACTGAAACTAATCAATCAAGCCACAGATTACTCTGCAAATGTCTGTCACCAACATCCCTCCCTGTGTGGTGTGAGGCTGTAAATTCCAAATTCTGCACATTTAATTCACAGCTGTTGCTGCCAAAAAAATGTAGCACTATGGTCCTTTCCTAAACCCATCCTATGCAAACCCTAATTGCTTTTCATAATGTTTTACCCTCTGCTTGCCCCCATTTCACCACTTTTCTATCACCTTTTTTTTTTCTTTAAAGAAAGTTAGTATGGGTGTAAGAGGGAGTAAGTGGTGTTAAGCAAAGCTGAGAAGACTTAACCATCTGTTAGCATAACTTAGCTTCACACAAAACTGCACAAACCCGCTTACAACTGCTTAAAAGTGCCTTAATCACTCTGTCTCCATCAGCCCTTTCTCTGCCTGGCAACAAAATAATCAGCGCTGCCAAGTCTCGAACCCGGGATGCTGTGTAC